>NW_027499601.1:0-117072 GCF_021521415.1 Bidens hawaiensis | reverse complement strand
GTTTTACCGAAAAGCCTACTTAGACTTCTCCAATGAACCTGAAATTTTGTGTGTGACATTTATATGTTATAAAAAGCTTATCTTAAATTTTTCAGAATTTTTCATGATGTTTACCTATTTTTCACCATTTTTGGCCAAAACCGAGCATTAAATTCACCAAATATTCATACTTTATCCAAAAATTACCAAAAATTCACAGATCTCATATTTTCATGTGTAGATCATCTCTGTGAAATTTCGTGACCCAACTCTAGGTCTATCACAATCTGTCCAAATTATCTAAATCATACGAAAACCGAACTACCTTGTGTTTTCTAGCGTTAGATCGCAAAGATCTTGGTTTCTAGCCTTTGCTAGCCACTAGATACAACACCTACAAGCACAACAACACCACACTAAGCAAGTTATACCCACAATCAAGCCATTTCTTTCATGGTTTCGATTAAAACATCAAAACAAAGATTTTGACCGTAAAAATTCGTTTTTTTGACTCTTTTAACTACTTTCTTGGACCAAGATCCTTTGTATAACTTGTATACATCACTTGATCCTCCAAGAATCGGTTTCATCTCGGGTTTTCACCCATATTTCACTTTAAACCTCATTTTCTTGTAAATGAATCAAGAAAAGAAGAATAACACGATTATAACTCGGTCTATACCTCGTTTTCTTGCTTAAAAACTTGGATCTTTGGATGAATGTTGAAGATTGATGAGAGAAAGTTGGGGTTAGGATGTTAAAAAGAAAATGAAATGTTATTATGGTTAAGGTGGACCGATCGGTCCATGATAGGGTGTGGGGTGGGGACCACATCTCAAATATAGGCCACACATTCGGATTGTGTAATCCGGATAATGTTGTGGATAATCTGGTTCAGTTCGTTTCTCGGTTAAACGTTAATTCCGCTCAAAACGAGGCCAAAACGGTCGTTTTTCGGCTTAAAAATGAAATTTATATAAAACTGATTTAAAAACTTTAAAAACTTTAACCATGACATTTAATGACTTAACACATCGTATTGTCGGTAATTGTGCATCTTTTTCGGCTTGATCGATCGTCTCTTGCTTGGTTTGATGTTAAAGGTTTCGTTTATCGTACCGACGTACTAATAAATCGAAATCCTTTTTCTGTGCTATAATTCACTTATCCCGAAGCTTTAATACTTCGTAAACATCACTAAACATTATATATTTCGTCTATAATGTAATTCCCGATTCGTTCGGGTTTCAATAACCGTTCATCGATTAATCGTAATTCCGATACGACTAGTTGTACATTTTGAGTATAATTCGTACTGAGAATCTTATATACTCGTATAATCACATTATAATTCATATATTCAATATTAAATAACATGTAAATAGTATATTCCGGCTAGGGTATACCTGAATTTGCCAGAATTGTTACAGTCGATCTATCTCGTAGAAGACCATCTGACTAAAGCTGTAACGCTTATTATAAGTCAGAGCAGTCATCGCCAACTGCATGGTCGCGCCCATGCCATCAGTGCCCGCCTTTCTCCCTGACATGCATACTATCATGACATGCATGAGAAAGCGCCACTAGTCAAGCAAAAACCCCTTCCTTCTCTGAGTATCTCCCAGGGGACCAGAGTATCCCATCCTCAGAAACGCTCCATCACGGAAAGGAGCCACAAAATATGTCGGGTCATCCCTCGTCTCATCTCCAAATCGTAATGCCGCCCGGATCTGTTCAGATGAGAACTGAACAATGTGATTGTTGACTGTTGCTCGCATCACCGGGGGCTCGACCCTACAGTCATATTCCACAGTCTGCCAAAAATCCTCAATGTTTGGCAAGGATATTGGCAGTGTTGTCGTAATCGCGTGGAATATACGCGAGCGTAGTAAGAATGTGATGATTTCGCGGAAATCATCAACTCCGCTCGCCTCTGGGTCTAATGTTATGTACATGTTAAGTCCCGGGAAGAACTGTCTTTGGTTATCACCACCGTCATCACCGCCTGCACCACCTACAGCAGCCATATCTGCATCAAACAGACTAAGTTAGATAAACGTCAAAGCAAATCACAAGTTCGCCTGTTACCATGAGCGAAGTTGTGATTTATTCTGTATAGGCGAAGTTAGAGGTGGGGCGAAGTTGGGAACAACTTCGCCTCAACTTGAACTTCGTCTGTTAACTGTTAAGTAAAAAGGTCCAGGCGAAGTTAATGATAACTTCGCCTAACCACAACATCGCCTCACAAACTGTTTCAAAATTAATTATCAGGCGAAGTTAAACCTCAGGCGAAGTTACGGATAACTTCGCCTGAACTGTAACTTCGCCGAATACGAATCGGCAACAGTTAAGGTTTCAATTGGACGTGTAGATGATGAATTTGAAGATTGAGGACTCCGTTACATATGATTTTATGAAGTTTTAGACGTTCAAGTAGATTACGACCACGTAATAACAAGTTTGAAATCGGGTGTTTAAGGTTTCGAAACACGAGGTCGAGTATCAAGTCGAAACGACCGATGATTAACCTCAATAACATTGATTATACGATACTATAAACCTACACACCTTTAATCGAATTAGAACAGAGAAAGATTAACACAGTGAATCGATCGATAAGTTCGCTTAGGGTTGATAGTGAGTAAGTTCGCTGAGTTTGAGAAAATGATAAAGTTTGACCATTGATTTCCTTTATATAGGGTCAGAGTTATACCGGCGAAGTTATGGATAACTTCGCCTAGCAGGCGAAGTTATGCACAACTTCGCTGATATTAAAATTTTTCAAAACAAACCCCATAATTTGAACAATTTGCAATTAAGTTAGAAAACATCCTTTAAAGCGTTAAATGATACGATCAAGACTAAGTAATCAGGTAAAAAATCATACAACTACATAAGTAGGAAAATATTTTAACAATTAAAGTACACGGGATCAAATTTCAGTCTCGACAGGGACTACCATGTTTTAGAAGAGATCCGAACAGGAATCATACTAATTAAGTGACTGTCACACAGATCCGTGTTTAGCTGTATTATGACATAAAGAAACAGGTTGTAAGCAGGTATATGACTTAGAATGGTTTTCATCGTTTCTGTGATACGGGTTAGGTTCAATTAAGCTCAAAACTTAAGTGGGCAACAACTCAGAGATTATGATGCCTCCTATCTATTCTCAAAGCGTATTTGGCTTTCCCCAAGTCACCACGAGTTGGCCTCGACCCGTAGTGTCTGATTAAATAGTAATTACTCTTCGATCTTTAGACTCTTCTTCCCATTCTCTATCTTGCATCTTGATTGAGAAGTCTTATCATTATGAACTCTAGAATGTCTCAATAACACAAATTTTTTTTTAAGTATTTACACAACTTCAGATAAACTACTGCAAGTCCCGAATCTGGATCACTGCAGTATCTTGACACGCTATCTTCAAGGGAATCAGAACACTCACGGGCTCGTGTATGACTGGGTAATCGCTTTTCTGCCTATCATTCGGAAAGATATATATGGAGACATGCACAACTCTTAAGGAGTTTCCATATAAAATCGAGTAGATTTAGTTAGTATCACTTATACTTTTACGCACCATAAAAAGCTACCATGACATACAATGGCTGTTCTAAAGTCTTTTAGGCCTAATAACTTCACTAGTTAAGCACACAGAATCAGTATATCTATCACTACCATGACCGTCGCTTTGATATCACTTGTAAGTCCCCTCGGGGCGTCGCCGATCGATACGAGATCCGCACGACGTCTAGGAGTGCGGAATCCTCCTAGACTCGTTTAATGGTGTAGAAGACGAAGAACACGATTACACACAAACACATACACAAACAAACACACGAATGGGATAAACACATCTGCAGATCTTTTATATAATAATCATAACTCGTTACATACCGAACATGAAAACAAATGACGGCCGACCCGAGGTGAGCTCTACCTCGGGTCGTCCCACACGACTCTCCCTCTCTGTTTCTCTCTAGTCAATTGAACCTAACACTCAAAACTCTAATTTTCTGGATACTCAAACCTAAACAAGACACACACATATATATATAAACTTCACGGGCTTGGGCCTGTAGGCGAAGTTGTTACAACTTCCCGCGAAGTTGTTCTAACTTCGCCTATGGCAGAAGTTGTTACAACTTCGCCTATGGCGAAGTTGTTCTAACTTCGCCTATGGCGAAGTTGTTCTAACTTCGTACCTCGTTTCCGATGAACAGAATTGCATAGCGACGGTCACAAAATGCACCAACAGACTCCCCTTTGACCGTTGCTCTCAATTCTAACAAACACAAAATATCATCTGTTACAAACCATGCACTAACAGACTCCCTCTTAACTGATGATCTTCTGTTTGCTCATCAACCAGCCGTGTCTGAAACTGTCGTGTAGCTTCACAAATCTACCAATCACCCAGCGTCTTCCATATCCGATCTCCCCTTCAGTGTAAGCTTCTCCGACTATATAGATTGAGGTCTTTGAAATGCATGCATCCCCGTGCCTAATTGATCATCTCAACCAATCACGTGAGTCCTTCTGACTTCACAACACGTGAAGTTCTACTAACTTCACCAACACGTGAAGTTGGGCTCCCTCCACAACTTCACCAACACGTCGGCATACGATAAGGTTTAATCTTCAACTACTCAACATCAAGTGATCAATTTCATCACAAAACCACCTTGACAGAATCTAACACACATGACCATTACTTAATCCGAAGCATCTTCAATCACCAGGGATAACGATCAAGAACATAAACACTTTAATTCCCGATTAAATCCAACTTGTTCCAGAATTTTCACTTTAATAAATAAGCATCACGTTTCAGGATCAAATTCTCAAACGCCTTGAAAATAACATAAATAATATGCTCTGACCGCAATCCAGTAATGACAAAAACCTTCAGTTCAATTTGACTTTCTTCAGTTGGTCAACCTCGAACAACAACAATTTCATTGCCCACAAACACCCAAATATGTGTCAATATCCAGTTTCAATCAATATCCCATTCATAAACTCAACTCCATATCCAGAGTTGACACGTATTTGTTCACACGTAAGACCAAGAGATAACAAGATTCACTCGTTGACGGAACAACGTCTTCGGTCTCACAATAATCGTGTACACCTGGCCATACAGACGAAAACTCCAAACACTTTTTTTTTTTAAATGTTCAAGCTTTCCTCCTACTATTTACATTATACCGCCAATGCCAGGAATCGAACCCTGGACCTCTCACCCAAAGGCCAGGGTCCCACCGCGGGGCGTCGCCGATCGATACGAGATCCGCACGAGGTCTAGGAGTGCGGAATCCTCCTAGACTCGTTTAATGGTGTAGAAGACGAAGAACACGATTACACACAAACACATACACGAACAAACACACGAATTGGATAAACACATCTGCAGATCTTTTATAATAATCGAAACTCATTACATACCAAACATAAACATAAACACGGCCGACCCGAGGTGAGCTCTACCTCGGGCCGTCCCACACGACTCTCCCTCTCGGTTTCTCTCTAGACAAATAAACTGACCACTCAAAACTCTAACTTTCTGGATACACAAACCTAACCAAGACACATATATATATATATATATATATATAAACAACTTCACGGGCTTGGGCCTGTAGGCGAAGTTGTTCTAACTTCCCCTATGGCAGAAGTTGTTACAACTTCGCCTACGGCAGAAGTTGTTACAACTTCGCCTAAGGCGAAGTTGTTATAACTTCGCCTATGGCGAAGTTGTTCTAACTTCGTACTTCGTTTCCGCTGATCAGAATTGCATAGCGACGGTCACAAAATGCACCAACAGACTCCCTTTAACCGTTGCTCTCAATTCTAACAAACACAAAAGATCATCTGTTACAAAACATGCACCAACAGACTCCTTTTATTTTTTATTTTTTATTTTTTTTTTAAACTTCGCCTAAAGTCAACTTCGCCTAAAAGTCAACTTCGCCCCTCCTTAACTTCGCCTGTCCATAACTTCGCCTGAGATAACTTCGCCTGAGATAAGCGAACTTGTGAGGTAGGCGAAGTTGTGAATAACTTCGCTTAACCTTATATCTTCGCCTAAACCCTAAAATTTAAGCGACAACTTCGCCTGAACCCCATAACTTCGCCTGCGGCGGCTGTTCGGCCAGAAACGCATCAGAAACGTGCCAGAAACACCAAAACGCAGATCTCGAACCATAGCATAAGAGCCTAAGGCTCTGATACCACTTGTAGGGTCCCCAGCGGGGCGTCGCCGATCGATACGAGATCCGCACGAGGTCTAGGAGTGCGGAATCCTCTTAGACTCGTTTAATGGTGTAGAAGACGAAGAACAAGATTACACACAAACACATACACAAACAAACACACGAATGGGATAAACACATCTGCAGATCTTTTATAATAATCGAAACTCATTACATACCAAACATAAACAGAAACACGGCCGACCCGAGGTGAGCTCTACCTCGGGCCGTCCCACACGACTCTCCCTCTCAGTTTCTCTCTAGACAAATAAACTGATCACTCAAAACTCTAACTTTCTGGATACACAAACCTAACCAAGACACATATATATATATAAACAACTTCACGGGCTTGGGCCTACTTTGCCTATGGCAGAAGTTGTTACAACTTCGCCTACGGCAGAAGTTGTTACAACTTCGCCTTAGCCTAAGGCGAAGTTGTTATAACTTCGCCTATGGCGAAGTTGTTCTAACTTCGTACTTCATTTCCGCTGATCAGAATTGCATAGCGACGGTCACAAAATGCACCAACAAAACACCTTCAACCTAAGTTCTAAGCTCCAACCTTCAAGTTCTTACTTGTTTGACCTTCAAGAGTCAAACAAGAATTTTCCTTTGATTTCTACTAACTCCATATGATTCAAACTTTTTGTTGAAACATATATATAATATACACCCGTTGTTACCTTTGGTAGTTACTTCTCCGATCTCGATCAGTGAGGTTTCGGACCTCGTAAGGCAAGGCTTCATGGAGGTCTTCGTGTTCTTAATATATATATATGTATATATATACTTATATAATTTGTTTATACATGCTAAACATGCTTAAGTTCTACTCAGCTTAGTTTATTTACAAGTTCCATGGTTATGGGTTTTGAGAGTCTATGCGTCGGTTTAACCGTAAAAAGGTCTTAACCGTAAACTGAACTTTGCTTACTAGTTTTTGTTAAATACTTGTTTAAACATGTTTAATGTTAGATCTTAGTTTATAAAATCATTTTTATGAGTTCTATGGTTAAGGGTTTGTAGATTCTAACCTCGGTCTTAACACGAAACTAACATGCTTTCGGCCAAACCTAACATGCTTTCGGCTTTTACCTATACACAACACACATTTACACAATAACCTTTCCTTGGTGATCATCCTTACATTTAACATTTAATCAATTCTCCTCGCATACGCTTGTACAATCATCAAATCTCCACCTATGTAAATGCTTTTGACATGAATGCAAATCAAGAGGGCTTAAACGGGTTGTAATGGGGCCAAGTGTAAGGGTATGGAAGGGAATATTGAAAGTTGCTCAGGCGACCCTATCCGACTTATTACAAACAAACTAAGTAAACAAAGAAATAAACAACTATATACATCACTAACATCATCATCATTTTTTCATTTTTTTTAAATATACTAAGATAATACTTGAACATTGCATACTTAAACTTTGCAACTCTAATACAATTTTTTTTAAGCATGATAAACATAATGCTTAACATATCTAATTGATAAATACTAAAACAATTACATAGAAACCTATTAAGTCGGATCGTTTCGCAATAGAACACCGGGTTTGATCAAATAAAAGAATAGGCCCAATAAATTTTTCTGTAGGAACCAACCCCCCGCCCCTGTCATATCCACACAAATAATATGTAATGTATGAGGCCCAACCCCCCAAACCTCACACTCTCGCTCATCCATATGAGGCTTAACCTAAGTGCCCCTATCACTTTTGTACTCATGCCAAGCTAAGATCTCGAAATGCACTAAGTGTACAAGTTCTATCGGAAAATATCAACCATTTAACCAATCCTTGATTTCTCAATTTTCAAGTGTAAACGAACATGTTATGCAAGTTATTACACCGAAAGCATGCTAACCTTGGTTAGAAAACTACATAATCTCCTTTTTTAAAACAACTAGGCACATGTTATTTAGGGAATTGTGACCATGAAAAGGGACCAAAACTTCACCCCACCATCTTACCACTTTCCGGTTTTTTAAACACATTTTTTTTAAAATTTTTCTATTTTTCTGTTTTTTTAATAATTTTTTTTAATTCTTTGTTTTTTGTTTTTCTAACGAAATTTTTTTCAAAACAAACGAAAATTTCCTCATCCCCACACTTGGGATACATTGTCCCCGATGTATGGTTTTGAGAAATTAAAAACAAAGACACCACTAAGTAAAACTCCACTTCCTTCCATGAAAAACCCGTGTTGTCCCCAAGACAGTGTCGAAGAGAAATCCATAAGAATTTCCCCACACTTGGTTTTTGCTAAGATTGTAGCTTAAAATACCACTAATAACAAACAAACTAGAAATTATAATGCAAAAAATAAAAAAATAAAATATACAAAATGTACAATTACCACCTTTTTGAAACTTTTATGACATTCAAGGTGGGTGACTAACCCACTCCCGTGCAGCTTTCTCGTTATAAGTACGCTCTTTTTCAAGCAATTGTTGCCAGTCTTCCGGCAAACCAGGGTCAGGCCCGAACATCCTCATCTTCCACCATGGATCATTTAGGTTAGGTGGATGTCTCATTTTCGTCTTTCTTGGTCAGCTACCTTTTTCTCCCGCCTTCTCACTCTGTTGATGCTCAACATCTTTCTTCTCAACTGACCTGTCAGTCACAAAACACTCCACTTTCATGTGTTCCTTGCTCAAGGATACACACTTGTTAACAAAATCCGCCTTTAGGCTTTCCTTGTCAACAAAAGAGTCAGTATTATTTTCAAATAATAATAATCGTTTATCACGATTCCCACACTTTATTCCCAGTGTCCCTTTAGCACAATCAATCACTGCAAGTGAAGTGGCAAGGAAGGGTCTACCCAATATGACTGTGGGTTGTGTGTTAGTTACATTTTTAGCATAATCAAGTACTAAAAAGTCATCTGGGTAACAGAAATCCTCCTCATGTACCATCACATTATTTATCATGCCTCGGGGAAGTGTATGGGTTTGATCCGCTAAAACCACGGTGGTGACTACCGGGCATGATACTAACACAAGCTCCAAGATCTAGCAGTGCCCGATTAGTTTTAAATTCACCAATTTGGATTGATAAAAGGGGCACTCCTGGGTCTTGAAGTTTACTCGAGATAATATTATTATCATCCCTCTCATCCCTTATTTTGGTTAATTTGTCATTTAAACATTTCACACGAACAATTTTCACAAAAAGATGTTTCATTCGGATGTAATTCAGAGTTATTTTGAAAAATTGTTTCATAATTAACCACATTTTCAATCTCATCACTAATATCTTCCACCACCCCCACAACAAACTATGGTGTTAGGTCAACTTGAACACTGGAAATTTCAAAATTAGGTAAAAGACTTACCGCATTGATATGCACGGTGTTCCCCTTCTTTAAACTCGAGCTGTTTTTCTTCAAATTCGCCACATCGGTTGCAAGTTGACCCATTTGAGTGGTCAACGATTGGATGGCTTTGTCACGGACTTCATCCTTTTGCATGCGCACTTCATCAAGTTGATTTCTCCTTTACATGTCTTGTTGCATCATCTTTAACATGTCCATAACTTCATTCCCAGTTGATGAACTTTGACCCGTTGACCCGCTTTGACCGCCACCCCCTTGACCTTGAAACCCTTGACTATTCCCACTATGAAAATTACCTTTGTTATTGTATTGTTGGCGATGAACATAATTGCCTTAATTTCTTTGAAAATTTGGGTTAGATTCAGTGGCCGGGTTCCATATCGAAAATTTGGGTGATTTCTTAACCTTGGGTGGTAGGTGTTAGAATTCATGTTGTAATTCCTACCACCTCCCCCTTGAAGTGCATTCACCTCTTCCACCGGTGCTTAACCTACCACACACACATCCGAAGCATGACCCAACTCATTACAATTTGTACAAACATCAATTACCTGATTAGTGGTTGTTTGAACACGGCCAATCCTCAAACAGTAAACAGATATCAGATCTGATACATGTATGAACACGATTAACCTAAATACGGATCTAGTTCATTATTACGTTTGATTGTATGTTATATGTATATATTATCAGTTGTATGTATGTGTATAATATTAGTATGAAGCTTGAGAGTGAATTGGGCAGAGGTTAGATAATTAAAACTCAAAACTTAAATTAACAGTGAACAGTGTTTACTATATATATAGAAGATGGGCCTAGTTCGTTAACATTCCATAACAAACTAGGGGCCACTTCGTTACATACATTTAATGAAATAAACTTAGCGAATCACCCCCTGATTTGTTAAAAATCCTTAATGAATCAGGAGGGATAATAACTTAGATCTAGTTCGCTAAACATCCTTAGCGAACTAGACATTACATTAACGAACTACAAGATAAAATAATTGTTTATTACATAAACCAAACTACAAATACGTTAATGATAAATACAAAGACTCGAGACGCAAAACCGTGTACTAACAGACACCCCCTCGTCTTGAGCTCTTTGTCTTTGTCTTTACTTTACTTGAAGTGCATGGACTGCCAGTCTCTACAACTATGAATTCCGTTCTCATAACAAACACGCACAACACGTTGGAACTGCATAGCCAGATCATAGTCTTCATTGCGCTCGATCAATATTTTATTCTTGTGTAGCACGTCGTTGTCGGTCTCAGTTAAGTTAACCAGCCACATCGGATCGATGATCTTGATCAGCTCAGTCTTCAACCCTTTTCCCAGGACAATGACGGCCTCGCCAGTACGATTGTCGTAGTACCATCGGTTGAAGGATAAATACATACTTTGGTTCATCGTCTTCACCGATACACGCTTCATCATCTTCGGCGGCTTTACCTTAAGCACCAATTTCTTCCATCCTGTTTTTGGATCGATCTCATCGA
This sequence comes from Bidens hawaiensis, assembly GCF_021521415.1. NCBI lineage: Eukaryota > Viridiplantae > Streptophyta > Magnoliopsida > Asterales > Asteraceae > Bidens > Bidens hawaiensis. The sequence continues at coordinate 105,978 of NW_027499601.1, read as the reverse complement.
TACGCTTGCGGATAGGAATTTGTGGTTTAAAAGTACTTAAAACCATGGTTCACCTCAAACACCAAGTGTTGTTGAAAACGTTTTGCATGTTAGTCCTCACCATGATTAATAAATGGATGATACGCCAAAGTGCTCACATCCCATCTCGGTAATGAGAGAAGATCAGACATCCTTTCGTAGTACTGGACGCCATTCTCCCATTTAACAATACATACCTTAAGTTCAGAATCAAAAAGCCAAGAAATGATATCACCTTGCACTTTAGACACGGCCTTGAATGTAGTCTCCTGGTTGGCTTTGGCACGTGCAACAGCTTCTTGTTTCTGTTCTTTATCCACATACCGAAATGCCTTGATGATCTTACTGACTTTCTTGTGTCTGAACCATCTAAGAATGTCATCATCGGTTGGGTTCTCAAGCGAGTCAAATCTTGTATCAACGACCTTCTTTCCTTTGGACGTCCTTTCAAGATGATCTTCTTCTTCTTTGACAGTTTCTTCATTAAATACAGGAGCACCCTGATCAACATTGGTGTGTTGAAACAGATCAGGGTATTCCTCAGCAGTCACGTCCTCAACCACAACCTCCTCATTCTCATAAATAAAACCCGAACACATTTCAACATTAGGATCATTTAAGATCTCATCATCATTAATTACTTCAACGTCCTCCTCACCCTCTAACACGGTCAATTTTTCTTCATTCAGACCAAGCAAGATAGCAATCTGCTCTCGTGTCAGCGACTTCTCAACAAACTGCCCTACGGCTATCTCGTCTGCATTCACAATACTCCTAACCATCCCCTTTACGAAAATAACTGTATCGGACTCGATCATCTCAATTGGTTTTGCAGCCGAATAATCATGATAAACAATAATCTGCTTGCCTGACTCATCAACAGAACTCGTACCTGCACCAGAAGCTGGGTCTTGAGTTTGTTTAGTCTCACCACCAGCAACAGACTCATCCGGATCTTCATCATTATTCTTGAGCTTTTTTAGCGCATCATCTTTGCACGTAAGTTGCAAAATAAGCTCCTCTTGTTCCTTGATTTTCACCCTCTGAGACTCAACAATCTCACGAAGGGCCTTTGTTTCTTTCTGACAGTAAGAAACATAGCTGAGCAGCTTCTTCTGATTCTCCATCACACGTTCTTGGTTCATACGATCAGCAGACATTTGACTTTCATATAAATTCAAGAGACTCAATACCATACTCATCTGTTGATCGTGCGGTGAAGCAGCAAAAGAAGGAGGAACTGGCTGAACTGGACCCATTGGTTGACTGAGCCTCAAAAATGAAATATCTGGTAGAGGCATCATCGTTGGTGTAGGAGGAATCACCGAAGTAGTGGCCGTCGGCCTTGGTATAGTAGATAATAAAGAGTGAGGAATCATACCAAGCTGTGGATCCGACGTAAGCGTAGTCGTCAAAGTAAGCTCTGGGGTGCTAGTAGTAAGCGGCACCGCCGGGCGTTGAGGAGTGGACGACCTTGGAAGTTGAACTCCAAACGAGATGCCAGCTCCAGCCGACACTCGACGCTTTGATGAACTTTCAGTTGCCAGCTCTTTACACTTTCGTTTACGTTCTTGTTGAGCTGCAATAGTAGCAGCTAACGCAGCTTCAACTGCAGCTTGTTGTTCTCGAAGAGCTGCATCACCATTACCACCATTACCACCATCACCTCCATCATCACCATCATCGTTCCTACCTTCTCTTCCCTCACGCTCGGAATCCGAGTCATCATGGATCTAGCGATCCTCGGGAGGACATACATAATCAGGATTAATAATGTGACCAATCAGGCGTTTGGTCCTCGGTTTTTCTTTCCGATATATTGTCATTCTTCGCACAGTATCAGCCTTCATGTGTTCTAAAGTAAGAACATCATCCACCAATGATTAATCAATATCCAAGTTGGGAATCAGGTCTTGAATAATTAACAGTAGAAATCTTGGATACATTATGAACTTCTTCTTTTGGGCCGTTTGTTGACTTTGCTCCTTAAGATGATAGAAGATCATTTCTGAGAAGTTAAATGGTTTGTTGAGAACAAGTGCCACAAAAGACGATTGCAGCATGATTCGACATTCATCAAATCCACCTAGATGACCACCCAAACAATGAATCAATACGTGTAGGAGATACTTGTAGGGTGGGCACAGTCCATTCTTGTTAAACATAGAGTCTTCAATGTCACCACCCTAAAATACATGCCGAAACAAACCCTTGATCAATTTCTTGTCGAACTCACATGGATTATCATCATTGTCTCCATAACGAAGCACATGTCTAATCACTTCAGTATCCACTGTGATAGGAGTTTGGTTGATTGAGGCTCGAATGTGATTTTCTACTTCAACGTACTCTTCCGTATTCCAGAATTGTCTAATAATGCTCAGATAGACTTTGGGCCGAGCAGTTATATCTAAATGTATCACCGAACGTCGTAAGAATGCGAGCATATTCCCAAATAACGCTTCGTCAGCAACATTTGGATCAACATAAGAACAAATGTTGTGTTTCTTGTCAAAAGGCAGCAGGGGCACCTCTTCTTGTTCTTGTTGTTAGTGCTGTTCTTGTTGAGCAACAGGTGGATCTTGATTCATTTGATCAGCCATAATACTGAATAAATAATGTCAACTATCAGTAATATGAAAATTTATAAACACTATTTGTTTTATATAATTTGAATACTTATGAATCTATCAATAAACTCTATATTGAATTTTAGATTTCGTGTGTGTAATCGATGTGTCAGCACGGTTAGATCCTTGGAATGTTTTTATCATAATTTACATTATTAAAATAATTAAATTTGAAATGTCATTCGTTAAGCACACAATCTGATTCGTTATAAGATTGTATCGAATCAACTTATTAGCTATCAAGTAAATAATTTAACGAAGTAGAACTAGCGAATTACTATTAAAAATAACGAGCTAACCCCTAGTTCGTTATGAATTGACGAATACACATCTGATTCGTTAAGTAAATGATTCGCTAATCTAGTTCGTGAGCTTTTCTTAACGGATTGGACACAAATAAGTTTCAATTCGCTAAGTATAACGAATGGTCAAAATATGACTTAATCTTTGACTATCTTGGTCAAGGTTAAAATTGACAAGAACACAGAGAGTCAAACATGCAAATCCAAAATCGATTACTCCATACTTGTCAATGGGTAGCCAAACAAACAACTATACAAATCACGGAACCCAATGCGAAGCAAATGATATCGATTTGAAGTTCTAAAACATGAAATAAGTTAAGTTATTTAAGGATTTGAATAAGGCATAAAAACCTGAAAATAACAATCAATCATTAACCTGGCAATCAATCAATCAAACTATGATTAAAGATCACCAAGGGTCTCGGAAATCCATTCCGATTGCAATGATATCAAAATACAATACTTTAACAGGGTATTAATTAGATAATGAAAGTTTTCTTAAACCTTAAAACCCCGATAACAAAATCTTCATAATTAACATATTTAATCTGTGCCATTTTTGATGAAAATCACAAAGATGTGATCATCTATACCTTATAAATATACAGTGGTATAGTAAAATATCTGAAATTCGAAGATCGAAAAATATTGGAAATTTTGGCATCGTAACAGTATAAAATGGATAAGAAGAGTGAATAGTATAGGACGGTTCGTATGCACGCCGTCCTATATACATTTGACATTGCACGATTTCCAAGGTAACGAATTAGCCGATTCGTTTGAAATTTAAATTAACGAATCATCCGATTCGTTAAAGTTAATTTAATACGTGGCATAACGAATTAGATTCAATTCGTGTTAAATTCGTGCCTAATTCGTTAGTTTATGCTTAATCAAATGAAGCCATTCGTTACAGAGTGTGGAAGTGAATTAGAATGTAGTTCGTTAAAATGACCTAATTCGTTAACCAAAACTTAACGAATTACAATTAAATTAATAAAGTAATTAAATAAAGAATTATTGAGATCCCATATCTCGATCACCAAATAATTAAAAAAAAACATTTCAAGTTTTGAAAGCCTTAAATTAACATAAATAATTTCAATTGTATCAAGGCAGAAGCTGCTCTTGGTACATCAATTAACTTAAAAAAAACGTTTCAAGTTTTGAAACCCTTAAATTAACATAAATAATTTCAATTGTATCAAGGCAGAAGCTGCTCTCGGTACATCAGTTAACTTAAAAAAAATATTTAAATAATTATATTTACCAGAAAATTATCCGAAAAAAATTAAAACACGAAAAATATTTTTGTGTTTTAGTATGTTTAATCAAAAGCAGTACATAGTTTTGGATTATTGTTGAGTTTGAGCAGAGAATCATATTGACCAAATTGCCCTTCCATCACAGCTTTATATTTTAGCGATATTGTGACTGGTGTTAAGTCGGTCATTGGTATTGTTGTCCACTTAAATCTAATAACAAACTTTCAAGTATTTTTGTGATATGATTAATGGTTCAATAAATGCACAGAATATTAGAAACTATCAGCCTCTAATCTCGGTTCAAGCTTAATTTGATTTTTGTCATATCACCCCAACTTGACTTAAACCATTATATTGTTGATCAAAATTTAAATTTTATAGAAATTTTTTAGCAATGCATTAAGTTTCTTTTACTGTGAGTGAATATGCACGAGTCCATCTGTCGGTTTACATACATTGTATCCCCTGGGGTCTGTTTCTTAATGGTATTGAGACGCGCGCAAGGGAGAAACAATGTATGACTAACAGCGATTTTGATCAAGTCAGTAATTTAGATTTGTACAAAGTACATCAGTGATCAAGTTTAATGAATTTGGGGGTGCTCTAAAAGCGAATAAAATATTTATGCATATGAATACCCAGATGATTAAGCCGCATAAAGACTCACAGTGTCCAGAAACTCAAAGCTTGTTATTTGCTTTATTTTATTTTTGAATGATCAAACAAGTATAAGGTTTGAATATGACAGGTTATTACATTTCTGTCATCCTCACCGAGACTTTTTCTAGAAACTAATACCTCTTTTAATTTGGCATTTCTTTATGTTTATATCACATACTTTACTCTGCTTATTTGTTTTAAGACCTACCAGTGCACCAATGCAATTACGCACATAGTCTTTTAAGCTTATTTCTTGCTGGATTTGGGGTCAAAGTAATCAATGTACTATCATTTTCTCTTTTTGCTTCAAAAACTCAAAAATTTGTTTTGAGGAGCATAAAACAAAATAAAGATAAATTTAATCGCCCCAGTTAATCTTAAGTCTTTAAATAAATGGCTAACATATCAATTCAACAAGTGAATTGTAACACCCCGCAACCGCAGCGGAAACGTAAACGGGATGCGACAGACACCTCTGATATCAACCACATTGTTTATAAAGAAAACTGAATGCATTAATATACTTCAAAATTACATTATCTCATCTTTCATTACCGTCTAGGTGATACACACATCATACAATACGATTCATAATTCTATCTGTTATGATGTATCCTAACATCCCGCACACAAATCTTACACACATCAAGCACTTAGCACGTAAGCAATCACTTCATCTTAATTGAACCTGAAAAGCATGTGAGAAAACGGGTCAACTACGAATAGTTGGTGAGTTTCACAATTTTAGTAAACCATGATAAATCCATATCATAATATAATATTATCTGGGGACACTGTTAACCCAGTACTGTACTCACTCCGGGGACAATGTTAACCCAGAAACACTTTACGGAACCCCTAGGGAGACTGTTAACCCAGTACTGTACTCACTCCGGGGACAATGTTAACCCGGAAACACTTCTAGGGACCCCTGGGGACACTGTTAACCCAGTACTGTACTCACTCCGGGGGCAAAGTTAACCCGGAAACACTTCTAGGGACCCCTGGGGACACTGTTAACCCAGTACTATACTCACTCCGGGGGCAATGTTAACCCGGAAACACTTCTAAAGACATCTGGGGACACTGTTAACCCAGTCCTGTACCCATTCCGTACGATTCCCGTACAATCAAATATTTATAAATACACGCAAATCCATGCGTTCAGTATGTATTTAAACATTTCAATAGTAACATGCTTTCCGCCCCGGGAAAAATATTTGAAAACAATTCAGAAAAAGGGGCTCATGAAACTCACCTTAGCACATGCAAGCATGTAACAACAATCATTATCAATTAACGCGTCCAATCTGTAATATGATCCCTAAGATCTTTATTATACACTTATTGTTTATATAATCTTTTAACCGTATCAACAGGTACATCTGGGGACACTGTTAACCCAGCACTGTACCCGTTCTGGGGGCAAGGTTAACCCAGAAACACTTCTCCAGACTCAGATTGTGATGTCGTTTAGAGTTCCATGGTCACAACTACTATTAGTCGTTTTTCTCATTTTGCGTGCCTAGCACGGTTATCCGTTTTTACGTTTCAAAAATGAGTTTGGTCACACACGACCCGAAAATAGTGGTTGACTGATAATTTAATTAAAGATGTGAAATTATAGCTCGGTTTAGACGTCCCGATTGGCCGCGGGACCCGTTTCCGTCTTTGGCGTACCGGAAACTGTTAAAATAGGTTAAAATTACTCAAATCATCCGAATTATTTTCGGATGATTTATTTTTACTTGTCTAACTCATTTATATGAAAATAGCTCATTTTTAGGGTTTTTATACACCAGTCAGCTCGCTTAAGCGAACTTCACCGGTTTACGCGTTTTAACTTTAAAAGTTTGATAATTAGCACAAATAATTATCCGTTTACTCTCGGATCTTGAAATTTTTCAAAAATCACTTTTTAACAGTGGGGAATTTAATAAAAATATTTCCAGAATTAATTCTAATATTTAAAATTTATTTATTTATTTTTAACACCATTTAAACACTAAATATGTCGTAAATACCAAACGATCTTAGAAAAATCCCAAATTTTTCCTGGATGTCCCCTGCCATACACATAGTCCCCTGTAATTTTTCCAGAACCAAAATCTTCTTTTACATGCCATTTTCACTAAAACCGAGCTAGAAAACCCTAGAACTCGTTTAACCGAAAAGCCTACTTAGACTTCTCCAACTGACCTCAAATTTTGTGTGTGACTTATAAATGATATAAAAAGCATATCTGTAATTTTCCAGAATTTTTCATAATATTTAACTATTTTTCACCATTTTTAGCCAAAACCGAGCATTAAATTCACCAAATATTCATCCTTTATCCAAAAATTACCAAAAATTCACAGAACTCATATTTTCATGTGTTTAACACCTCTGTAAAATTTCATGACCTAACTCTAAAGCATCAACAATCTGTCCAAATTTCCCAAAACCGAACATAACCGAATATACCTTTCGTTCTCCGCCACTACGAGCCACAAACTCGTCTTTCCGCCTTATCTACCACTAAATACAGAGCCTACAATCAACATAACAAAATACCAAGCAAGTTACACTCACGATCAAGCCATTTCTTTCATGGTTTCGGTTATGATTTCGAAAACAAAGATTTAACCGTAAAAATTCGTTTTTGATTCGTTTAACTCCTTTCTTGGACCAAGATCCCTTGTATAACCCGTATACATCACTTGATCTTTCAAGAATCGGTTTTCATCTTTGAAACCTCATTTTCTTGCAAACAAACTCAAGGAACGAAGATGGAAACGTGATTAACTCGATTCTTTACCTTGTTTTCTTGCTACAAAAGCTCGGTTTTGGATCATGATCTTGTGGAGAGGAAAGGGAGAACATGGAATTGCTTGTAAAAAAGAAAAACAAAATGAAATGGGGTGAGGGGGTTGCGACCGGAAATAGGGAGGGGGTGGGGTGGGACCCACCTCTTCATTCTTGGCCACTCATTTGGATATCGGATATCCGGATAATGTTTTGGATAATCTGGTTCAGTTCGTTTTTCGGTTAAATGTTAAATTTGGCTTAAAACGAGGTTAAAACGGTCGTTTTCGGCTTAAAAACGAAATATATATAAAACCGATTTAAAAACTTAAACCATGACATTTGTTAACTCATAACATCATAGTATTAATAATCGTGCATCTTTTTCGGCTTGATCGATCGTCTCTTGCTCGGTTTGGTAATAAAGGTTTCGTTTAACGTACTGACGTACTATTAAATCGAAATCCTTTTTCTGTGCTTTAATCCACTTATCCCGAAGCTTTAATACTTCGTAACATCACTAAATATCATATATCTCGTCTATAATTGAACCCTCGATTCATTCGGGTTTCAATAACTATCGATCGTTTAATCGCATATTCAATACGGTGAATTATATATTCACGTACAATCAATACAACGAACCATGTATTCTCGTATAATTACCATGGTAAATCATGTACCCGACATTACATATGACGTAACTAACGTCTACCGGTTAGGGTATACCTGGTTTCGTCGGAATCGTTACATTCTCCCCCCGTTAAGAAATTTCGTCCTCGAAATTTTACACGCCCTCTATCTCCTTTCGAGAGAAAGGTGGGGGGTTTTTCCTTCAGAATTCACCCTCGCGTTACCAAGTATAATCTGGTCCTCGCTGTGAATTCCACTTAATCTTAATTAATAAAGCTTGGTATGTCCAAACTGTTTAGTTTTTCCCGTCTACTATCTCTACGGAATTAGTTATGATATCAAGCATGCCTTCTATGAGTACATCTATTACTAGTACATTCGTTGCCTCATCGCTTAGGCACTTTTCAATCCGTATACATGGCAAAATATCCTGTATAGTACTTAGCCCCTAGAGTACTTTAATCGATAAACTAAATGACCAACCATGGAGATAGTTCTCATGGGGTTCAATTTATTAAGAAGCTATTTTCGGTTTTGCCAAACCTCATATCACCTCTCTCTAAGGTGATGCCTTAAAATGCCTTGTCACCTCTATTCAGGGAAAATGGTTTCCTTTGAACGTTGGCATAAACCCTTTGCCAATCACGCGCTGCTTTCAACTTGTCTTAATTATTATAAATCCGATTGGTTGTTTCTCGAATCAATTCAAATCTTATGGCTTGCTTGACGCCCATTTTCAATTTAAAAAATTGGTGATAATTACTTCACCCATAAAAAGCTTCAAGCTCTCGATGCTTCCTTCCCCGCCTTCCAATAATGGAAGTAGGATGACTATTTTGATCTGAGATAATTGAAAATGGCACTCCACGACGAGATACCATTTCACCATCAGGAATTTGGGCAAGAATTCATTGTAATTTATTCCCACTATCATTGGTGAATTTTCTGTCGTTGTGGCGTTCCCTAGGGTTTTCGGTGTGCAGCCTTATCTCTTGCATAACTCAATATTCACCAACACACGTAACCATATCTTTCTCCAAACTCGACCATTAATAAAAATCCTTTCAGATATCCGTATCATCAATAGTCAAATCCGATCTCGGATGTATGGATTATTTCGATCTATGCGCTTCGTCAATGATTAATTCACGTAGGTCATGGAGGGTCGGGATCCAAACCCGATTTTTGAAGTAGAGAATTTAGTCCACGCGCTGTTCGAAATTCTCCTCATTGCCGTAAGATTCCTTCTTTTCCAATTCTCCTCAACGCCTCACGTTGAGCGACTCGAATCAAGTTCGAAGGTTCGACTGGACTATCATCCCCAGCACTCGCACTCGCAATGGCTTAACCCGATCTTTCTTACTCAAGGCATCGGCTACGACGTTAGCCTTGCCAGGGTGATAACGGATGTCACAGTCATAATCGCTTAACAACTCGACCCATCTTCGTTGCCTCATATTCAGTTCCTTCTGATCAAATATGTGCTGCAAACTTTTATGATCGGTGAAGATGGTGCACTTCGTATCGTAGAGACAATGTCTCCACATTTTAACTGCGTAGATAACCGCTCCCAGTTCTAAGTCGTGAGTAGTGTAATTTTACTCGTGTACTTTTAACTGTCGGGAAGCATAGGCTATAACCTTAATATACTGCGTCAACACGCATCCTAACCCTTTACGCGATGCGTCACAATACGCGACAAAACCATCGTCTCCATCGGGAGACTTAAAATCGGCGCTTGGCACAATTTTAATGGTTTCTATCTTATTTGGATCTTTGTGAAATCTTTGTTGCTTTACAACCAGACCAAGGGATTATGCCTTCTTTATTCAAAATCACATTTTGAAAACTTCGCGTATAGCTCTTCTTGCTTTAACACTTCCACAATTTTCCTTAATCGTCGTTCGTGCTCTTCTTTACGTTGCGAATATATCAAAATATCATCAATGAATGCTATGACAAATTTGCCAAAGTAAGGTTTACAGACTCGATTCATGAGTTCCATGAATACTGCCTGCGCATTTGTTAACCCGAACGGCATGAATAAGAATTCATAATGGCCGTAGCGAGTCCGCAACGCTGTTGCTACAACGTCCTCCTCTTGGATTTTTCATTTGGTGATAACTATATATAAGATCAATTTTCTAAAGATAACTCGCCCTTTGCAGTTGGTTAAACAGATCATTTACTTCGAAGAAGTGAATACCTATTCTTGATCATTACTTTATTCAATTCTCCCTAATCAACACATATCCTAACACTTCCGTCCTTCATTTCCCAATTAAAACTGGTGCACCCCATGGTGACTAACTAGGTCGTATAAAATCTTATCCAACAATTCTTGTAACTGATTGGATAATTCTTGCATCTCGGACGGTGCAAGTCGGTAGGGTGCTTTAGCAACAGGGCCAGCTTGAGACATTAAATCGATTCTGAATTCGACCTGTCGGGTTGGCGGTAATCCAGGAAGTTCTTCTGGGAAAACTTGTGGAAATTTGCGTACCACCGGGATATCTTCTATATGTTTTCTTTTAAATACTTTGGCAATCACGTTTGTTAAATACACCACGTCTTCTTGTCGTAAATATTATAACATCTCAAGATGAGATTAGAGTGGCAACATAATACCGTACACTTTTCTCTGTATTTAATCGCTTCATCGTCCGAAAGAGAGCTTCTAATCATCTTCTTTTCATATTTGATTTCTGCTTCATGTTGAGTTAGCCAATCCATGCTAACTATTACGTCAAAACTTCTATGCTTTACTGGTCGTAGGTCAATAAGGAAAGGTTAATCATTCAGAATAATAGGACAATTCCGTACAATTTAGTTAACCATTAGGGATTTACCGTTAGCGATTCAACAGTATAGGGTTCTATAATTTCACTTAATCGGTATCTTTCCAAATGATAGGAGGTTAACAGGAACTAACTTCTATCGACGACCGTAAAAATTATCACTGAAGTCTATTGATTTAAAACTACCACATACTTAACACCACCTTTGGATCATGACGTGCTTTATTCAAATTACTCACAAAAGCACGGCTCCTTGCTTGATCAGAGGTTGATGCTTGTCATGAGGTTCGTCTTCCAACAACACCTTGGTTCAACTTTGGGCAATTTCTTTTGAAACGTTCTGTACTGCCACATTCATAGCAAGTACAACTGTTTGGCATAATTTGGTTTCTTTGGATGGATTGTTATTGAAGTTGTTGGGTTCGGAGTGGTTGTACACGAATGGGTTGGGGTTGCCGGTTCACATGGCTTCAATTGGTTCTACAATTGGGGCATTACGCCCATTTTTACCACACCTGTGGCCTACTATCACTCAACATTCTTCTTCCTACCGATAACCATATTTTCCACATTTAGGGAAGGACCCTTCATGCGGTTCATGTTTTCAAACCAGAACTAGTCTTAGTATAATTCTGGGTTGTAGGACATGCCTACTTATTCACAAGTCTTTCTTGCACTATACCTTTATCATTTCTCTTCTTTAATACTCGACGTCTCTCCTAACGTCCTTCCAGTCCGCTTTCCATAGAGTCAAATATATCAATGCTGACTGGTGACACAACCCTTCCAAAGGTTATATATTTTACAGGATTGACTATACTCCTTATCGATGGAGTTAGTCCCCAATATTGCGCTCACTTCGCTTAGTTTCAGGAGTAATTAGCCATGTTACCAGACAGGACAATTCCTTCAAACGATTAGCGTTTTCTAAGTGATCAGCAAACAACATTTCTATCTTCCATAGTTCAGTTTCCAACCTCTGAACTTAATTACTCGAATAAAAGTGCTCTAGCACAAGAATTTTAAATTCCGACCACATCATCTGAGCAAAAATTTTCTAACTATTATTTTATACCATCGTGTTCCATCACGATACAACATAATCTACCAACATATCTGTAGCATACTTCACTACACAATGTTCTAGACTCTTACCAATATCCTTAACCATTTCGATCTTTTCTATCCACTCGCTAATCTATTCCTCCCTTTACCATCAGTAAACTATTAATAATCCCCTTAACACAACCGATAAACATATCCTTCATACCGGATCTAATTCATTACGACTACTATTCATGTTTAGTTTATAACTAATACTTGTAGTCATAATAGCATTCGGTGGGACATTATCACTCTTAGTAATACCACTAAGAATTGAAATATTCATAATCATGTGATTGCTCGATCTATAATTCTGCGATCACATTTGCATCAACACTAGCAGTGATCTGTGATACTACATTCGGTATCATCATCTGCTATCTTTGAGCAATCAACCGAATCATATCAATCTCCATCATTGGAGTTACTCTTTTTATGTCATTCTGCCGTACTCATCCCGTACGCAGTAATCAATACTAATCTCACCGTATAACTCGTTACCAGTTCAATCATAACAGCAGGTACACATACACACCAAATATTATCATACATATTACACATACCAGTATCTAGTATATACGTCCCACAAGTATAATAACATATGGACTTAACCTGACGTCGGTTAACTTTTAAATACGCTTCATAACCCTTGTCACCAACTGACATCGAGATCTTTCTCAACAAAGATCAATGTTTAATATGCTTGATTTCAATATCCTTCTGCATGTCAGCATAACCGATACCTGCTCACCGTGAGCACCAAACGATTACATACCACGGAGTTATAATATCCGTGTTTATTCGTATATCCGGCATACACAGTATACCTCCTACGAACGAACAACCAACTATGCTATAATGATTCCAACACTTCTATGTGTATAGGTAATCATTCTATTCGAGCATACATGGGTGTAGACATCTAACGGATGTAAGGATAACATAGAGAGTTGCAAGGTTCAAGGTAATTGCGCAACATGGGTTGCCTTCAAATATTATTAATTACTATTATGGGAAACTCTACACTTGCTCAGTCAATGTCCTCAGGCGTTCTAGGTTTGCTAAAATCGGTAATTCTCGATCTGAAGTTGGTCTGTCTCATATGTTTGTGAGTGAGCAATACATATATATATATATATTTCTATATATTATTTTATTTTATTTTATTTTATTTATTTATTTATTTATTTACTCCTTTACCTTAATGGAATAAGAATGGCTTCAGGTACAGGTCCATCCGTACGTGAGGGTCGGCGGTGCGGGTGAACACAGGGGTTATTAGGATATACGGTGCCGGTATTGGTAGGGTAAGGGATTTATCAATTTTGGTTGGGAGTGACGGTTACTAGATATTTCTGGTTACTGTCAAACGGGAGATCTAACTCGGTACTAACATAACTATTGCCCGATAAGTCAGACTTATCATCAACCGATGCTCTAGAAATTTTCAGCATCCTCAGTACTTTTATTATTTCATCCCCCGGTTCCTTATCCGGGTCCTATTTCTCAATTCATGTACCCACAAGATTTGTACATCTATATATATACACATTAGCACGTATAAATAATATTATATACTTTACACATATGTTGCCATTTTTACCTATTAATGTACCCCGTGATTTCCCCTGAACTCCCTCGTGCGGACAAATCTGTTATTATGTTCCGAACCATAATAACTCACTTGTCCATCCGAGTTCATCCAGACCTCGTCACTATAAATTATTAGTTGATATTCAGATCCTATAATACTTGAGCTACTGGTTATATTTTAGGTATCTTTTAAAGACATCCTAATTCTTTTATAACCAATGGCTCTGATACCAAGTTCTGTAACACCCCGCAACCGCAGCGGAAACGTAAACGGGATGCGACAGACACCTCTGATATCAACCACATTGTTTATAAAGAAAACTGAATGCATTAATATACTTCAAAATTACATTATCTCATCTTTCATTACCGTCTAGGTGATACACACATCATACAATACGATTCATAATTCTTACTGTTATGATGTATCCTAACATCCCGCACACAAATCTTACACACATCAAGCACTTAGCACGTAAGCAATCACTTCATCTTAATTGTACCTGAAAAGCATGTGAGAAAACGGATCAACTACGAATAGTTGGTGAGTTTCACAATTTTAGTAAACCATGATAAATCCATATCATAATATAATATTATCTGGGGACACTGTTAACCCAGTACTGTACTCACTCCGAGGACAATGTTAACCCAGAAACACTTTTAGGAACCCCTGGGGAGACTGTTAACCCAGTACTGTACTCACTCCGGGGACAATGTTAACCCGGAAACACTTCTAGGGACCCCTGGGGACACTGTTAACCCAGTACTGTACTCACTCCGGGGGCAATGTTAACCCGGAAACACTTCTAAAGACATCTGGGGACACTGTTAACCCAGTCCTGTACCCATTCCGTACGATTCCCGTACAATCAAATATTTATAAATACACGCAAATCCATGCGTTCAGTATGTATTTAAACATTTCAATAGTAACATGCTTTCCGCTCCGGGAAAAATATTTGAAAACAATTCAGAAAAAGGGGCTCGTGAAACTCACCTTAGCACATGCAAGCAGGTAACAACAATCATTATTCATTAACGCGTCCAATCTGTAATATGATCCCTAAGATCGTTATTATACACTTATTGTTTATATAATCTTTTAACCGTATCAACTGGTACATCTAGGGACACTGTTAACCCAGCACTGTACCCGTTCTGGGGGCAAGGTTAACCCAGAAACACTTCTCCGGACTCAGATTGTGATGTCGTTTAGAGTTCCATGGTCACAACTACTATTAGTCGTTTTTCTCGTTTTGCGTGCCTAGCACGGTTATCCGTTTTTATGTTTCAAAAATGAGTTTGGTCACACACGACCCGAAATAGTGGTTGACTGATAATTTAATTAAAGATGTGAAATTATAGCTCGGTTTAGACGTCCCGATTGGCCGCGGGACCCGTTTCAGTCTTTGGCGTACCGGAAACTGTTAAAATAGGTTAAAATTACTCAAATCATCCGAATTATTTTCGGATGATTTATTTTTACTTGTCTAACTCATTTATATGAAAATAGCTCATTTTTAGGGTTTTTATACACCAGTCAGCTCGCTTAAGCGAACTTCACCGGTTTACGCGTTTTAACTTTAAAAGTTTGATAATTAACACAAATAATTATCCGTTTACTCTCGGATCTTGAAATTTTGCACAAATCACTTTTTAAAAGTGGGGAATTTTATAAAAATATTTCCAGAATTAATTCTTATATTTAAAATTTATTTATCTATTTTTAACACCATTTAAACACTAAATATGTCGTAAATACCAAACGATCTTAGAAAAATCCCAAATTTTTCCTGGATGTCCCCTGCCATACACATAGTCCCCTGTAATTTTTCCAGAACCAAAATCTTCTTTTACATGCCATTTTCACTAAAACCGAGCTAGAAAACCCTAGAACTCGTTTAACCGAAAAGCCTACTTAGACTTCTCCAACTGACCTAAAATTTTGTGTGTGACTTATAAATGATATAAAAAGTCTATCAGTAATTTTCCAGAATTTTTCATAATATTTAACTATTTTTCACCATTTTTAGCCAAAACCGAGCATTAAATTCACCAAATATTCATCCTTTGTCCAAAAATTACCAAAAATTCACAGAACTCATATTTTCATGTGTTTAACACCTCTGTAAAATTTCATGACCTAACTCTAAAGCATCAACAATCTGTCCAAATTTCCCAAAACCGAACATAACCGAATATACCTTTCGTTCTCCGCCACTACGAGCCACAAACTCGTCTTTCCGCCTTATCTACCACTAAATACAGAGCCTACAATCAACATACCACAATACCAAGCAAGTTACACTCACGATCAAGCCATTTCTTTCATGGTTTCGGTTATGATTCCGAAAACAAAGATTTAACCGTAAAAATTCGTTTTTGATTCGTTTAACTCCTTTCTTGGACCAAGATCCCTTGTATAACCCGTATACATCACTTGATCTTGCAAGAATCGGTTTTCATCTTTGAAACCTCATTTTCTTGCAAACAAACTCAAGGAACGAAGATGGAAACGTGATTAACTCAATTCTTTACCTTGTTTTCTTGCTACAAAAGCTCGGTTTTGGATCATGATCTTGTGGAGAGGAAAGGGAGAACATGGAATTGCTTGTAAAAAAGAAAAACAAAATGAAATGGGGTGAGGGGGTTGCGACCGGAAATAGGGAGGGGGTGGGGTGGGACCCACCTCTTCATTCTTGGCCACTCATTTGGATATCGGATATCCGGATAATGTTTTGGATAATCTGGTTCAGTTTGTTTTTCGGTTAAATGTTAAATTTGGCTTAAAACAAGGTTAAAACGGTCGTTTTTCGGCTTAAAAACGAAATATATATAAAACCGATTTAAAAACTTAAACCATGACATTTGTTAACTCAAAACATCATAGTATTAATAATTGTGCATCTTTTTCGGCTTGATCGATCGTCTCTTGCTCGGTTTGGTAATAAAGGTTTCGTTTAACGTACCGACGTACTATTAAATCGAAATCCTTTTTCTGTGCTTTAATCCACTTATCCCGAAGCTTTAATACTTCGTAACATCACTAAATATCATATATCTCGTCTATAATTGAACCCTCGATTCATTCGGGTTTCAATAACTATCGATCGTTTAATCGCATATTCAATACGGTGAATTATATATTCACGTACAATCAATACAACGAACCATGTATTCTCGTATAATTACCATGGTAACTCATGTACCCGACATTACATATGACGTAACTAACGTCTACCGGTTAGGGTATACCTGGTTTCGTCGGAATCGTTACATGAATAATAGGACCAAGACATGCAAGCATGCTTCACAAACTTAAATAACCGACATATTTTTCAACGAGAAAATAATCTAAAACGCATAACGAACACCCCAACTACTTTCCATTATCAGGTGAATGGCAACCCGATCATTTACAAGTAAATGTTAGGACCAAACATGTAGAAGTACATGTCCTTCAAATTTGGGTAATTAACATACTTTTCAGTGAACGTATGCAAAAATCTTTTTGGTTTTTCTCTATACATACATTAAAACACAATCTTCTTGTCTTTTTCAATTTTCTTATAGACAAAATATACTTCACAATCTTTTTGGATTTTCGGATTTTTCTGTACAAACTGAAAACACAATCTTTTTGACTTTTTCAAATTTTAAAATGTTTTTTTTTATTTTTAAAATAATTGTTTTTAAAGAAAAACAGTAAAGAAAAGAAATCACAATATTTGTTGATTTATCAAAATTTTCTAATGTTTTTGGATTTTAAACTTTTTAATGTTTTTGGGTTTTATCTATACAAACGAAAAGCACAATATTTTTGTATTTTCTAGGTTTCTCACCCCCTAAAACCAAAAACAACATAAATTTAAAAAATAAAAGTTAAAAGAAAAGAAAGATAGTTATCCCTGTTTCTGGATATCAGCGAGGGTCTTCAATCCATTTAATGTTTCTTTTTGGTAATAAATTTTGGTTTCACATGACCATGAGTTTCATTCACATGAATTACTTTACGAGGATGCACGTTTGAAAACATGATATGTGTATCATCCTCGCATGACACAGGTCGCTTCAAGATCTCCTTTATCACAGGAACCGGTTTTGAATGGTCCTTGACAAAAGGATAGAGATTTTGAGTTTTCTGTTGACCACAGTTTCTCACCACATGACCTTGTTGACCACACAAAAAGCAACTTCGCATGTCAACATGACCATGTTGAGGTCTGGCAGAAACATATGCAACCGAAGGTTGATAACTTACATTTTCAGTGAAACGGTTGGCCAAATCATCAGAAGTGACAAACTTCTTTTTCATATAAAAGTCAAGGTTAGAACAATTGGAAAAACTTTTTAATGTATCTGTTCCAGTTGATTTAACAAGCTGAACCTTTTTAGCTTGTTTTAACAATTGTTTTGCTTTCATTACCGAGTCTAATGGGTTCGATGTTTTGGCACAAACATATTAACGTTCCAACTCTTTCAACTTGTCAGTTTCATTGTAAAAGACGCTCTCAATTAGTTCTGGTTTAATGATACTAATCGGGATATCTTTTTCAGTGAACATTGTATCCATACCCTTCAACTTAAAAACTCTGGCAAATGATGGCTTAGAACTAGGAGGATTAATAAAACGTATCAAGTCCTCATCAGAAATTTTTGGTTTTTCTGACTTCTTTACCCTCACGGGTTTGACTTTCATCTGATCTTCCTTTTTCACATAAGGCTTGTGTGAACCATACACAGCTTCCTCAAATTCATGAGGCTCGCAAAGAATATGATTAGAACTTGGGATGTTCTTGTTCTTGTTCTTGTGTATAACCTCGGGTTCAAACACATTCTCAATAATTACTTTGTCAACATTTTTAACAAAGACTTTGTTGCTTTCAACATGAGGTTTTTGAGAAGCAAATTGGGTTTTAACAGTTTCATTTTTAACAGGTTTAGCATTTTCTGAAATCACAGGTTCTTTCACAATTACCTCTTCTTCTCTTTTAGCAAAAGGATTAATTTTATAGTCATTGTGAAAAGGTGGCGGAATTTCAACAAAACCGATACCTTTCTTTGAATCTTTTTTGTTTTCCAGACACCTCAATAATTTCATTCAACAGAAAAGAAGAGTTTCGAAATTTACCCAATTTGTTCTTCAACTCAATAACCTCATTCTCAAGCTCGGTTATCTTTGAACGATGTTGCAAGATTTCTTGAAACTTTTGGTCATTAATTGTCATTTTATCTTTAACTTGTCAAATCCCAATTTCTTGTTTAATGCAGGAAGATCTTTGCCAGTCGTTTGCATGAATCTCTTAACCTTACGGGCGATCATAGCCATGTTCCATTTTAAATCCATAATTTCTAAATCATCCGGATCAATCTGATCATAATCCTCATCAGTCAGATCACTTGTGGCAATGACCTGTTAGAGCTTCTAGTATGCATACACCTCCTGCACACTAACACAACCAGCGTAAACCCGAAAATAACAAACAAAAAGTACTAACGCTAACACACGTTGTGCACTACTCCCCGGCAACGGCGCCAAAATTTGACGTGAGGTCGAAGACTCACTCAAAAATAAACCAAATACAACTAATTAGATAGCGGTAAGTGGGTATCGAACACAGGGAGTTTGTGGAAAATGCGTTATTAAGTAGCACAGTAATTATTCTATATTAAACTAAGTGCAAAAGTAAATTCAAAGATTTGGTTGTTTGGTTTTGATTAACAAAAAGAACTAAAGCAATAAATGAGTTTTAAACAATACGAGAAACAATGCTCTCCCCCGATTTCAGGTTATCAATATTGATAAAGTTAACGTTTACTTTTGAGATGAACTACATAAACACAGTTTGTGAAAATGCGTTTGAATGTGATAAAATAAGACTAAGTACTTGGATTATAAAAATGCAAGGTTGTCACTCAATAATCAGTTTTATATAGTTAACCCTAATTCTCTTTTAATAAATCTAGATTGCCTATGGCACCAAGAACTGATAATCAAGAACACGGATTTACACTATATTAACAATTACTAATCAAACTTATAATCACCATGGCAATCTAATCATATGATCAAAAGAATATCCCACAAATAACATAAACGAATAACAAGTAATCAATTGAAAATCTTACAATTCGGGAGAGAACACAAAGAGTACTAGCCACACATAGTTTGATTTATCATCACATCAATTAGGTTAATCGTACGAATCACAAACCCAAACGAATGATTACAATCACCAAAGTCTTGTTCTTGCACTCAAAAATCCGTCCCTAGTTTGTTTAGAATGAAAAGATAGGTGAAAAGACACCAAAAAAACGGAATAAAAACAAAGGTAAATTGGCAGTTACGGCGCGGTCCGTGGCCCATGGTCCAGTTATGGTGACCAGGGAAGCCACGGTATGGTGGATTCTGATGTTTTTGAGCTGGGTTGACCGTGGGCCACGGTGGAACACTTGCTCAATTTCTTGTTTTCCTCGTATCTTTCTCGTTTCAACTCCGTTTTCTTTGCCGTTTTCGCCCACGTTCTCGTGATTTCATCCTCTATCTCCTCATACCTGAAAATAACCACACAACAGTATTTATCTAGTTTCCATGAAATTAACACTTAATGCATAGATTTTATATCATTTAAGCACACTTACGGATCATCCTTCGATGCATCCGTCAGTTTACGTGATAAACGAATACACAAACGAATACAAATAGAGACCGAAATTGACGAATGTCACAAGATCCTCAACTTTTTGGAAATTTCGTCCCGAAATTAAAAATAAACTCAAAGAAAAGGTGATTACTAACTAATGTCGCTTTTGGTAAAACAATTGCATGAAAAAAAATTTTAAGCAAATAATAACGTCAAATCCTTGCATGATTCGAAAAATGCTACAAACGAGAAACATGATAAAGACACTTATATATAAGATGTACCGGCGGCATATCCACCATGCCTTTATCATGATTCGCATGTCCATCGTTTTTCCGCTATCATTCTCGAGTATGAGTTATCGCACACAACCGCACTTACTATGGCTTCCATACGGGGATTCCGATAATTAAGTGTGCACCCCTAATTATTTCGATCGTCGTATGGTCCACATGGTTCATTCCATTTTGTGGTTTAAGAGACATATTTATTTTGAAATCTTAAACGTTAGAAACGTACATAAGGCTTGTTAAATTTTACAAACATTGATAAAACAATACCAACGGTTGGAAATTTTGGGGTTGACTTTTTTAATAAGTAGGAAAATGGTATAAATAATTAAAACAATTAATTCTTAAAATATAAACCAAGGTGAAAATATCAATTTGGTTTAAATAAGTAAAGGCGATCGAATAATATAAAATTTAGGGCAAACAATTACGAAACAAGATTTGAAGTCAAATGTCCTCAGTGTGTAAGAATAAGTAAATCATTAAAAACCCTGGTTGAAAGTGGGGTCACTAGATTAGTATAAAATCCGATGAGTAAATTTTTATTATGAGAACTCCGATAAAAGGAAATGAGAAGTCCAATAAATGAAAACGAGAATCAAAAGAGTGAAAATGAAAATTCCGAAAGGTGTAAATGAGAAGCTCAATAAGTGAGTACATGAGGTCGGGATAAACGATGTTACAATCAATAATAGCGTACAATGAGTTCCATACGTGAACAAACTTGAGGTTATAAAAAATTGAGAATACTATTGCGTGAAATAACATGAGAAATGAGGTAAGTTCCTTGGGGTGACGCATACATGTATCAAACTTAAAATAAATAGAATTTGATTATCAACCAAAGCAATCGATGAAATGTGATAAAACGTGAATACGACCACTATTGTGAAACCATTTATATAATCGTCATTACAGTAATGGTTTCTAATAGCGCTAAAACTTGCGGACAACCATACATAGGCCGCTTAATAGATCAAATGAAACGAGGTAGAATAATGCATAGAATCGTGTTTTGCATAAATGCTCAAATATGAAATAACATAGTCATGAAAAATATCGTTTAAAAGATCACCAAAATTTTTTTAGCGAAATTGAGGTTTTGAAAGTATTACACAAATTTTTATTGAATATCTTGAATTTGGTCATGAATAATCAAAACTCAAAATGAAATCTCATGTGTGTAATATTACTATCGAAACATCTCATCAATTGAAAAGAAACCATAAAAAAATCAGTGAGACTCGAATAAACGATTCAAAATGTATGTCACGTATCATATACTCTTTTGAAAATAATAGAATGAAATTGAAGATGAAGTCCTAAGTAAAGCCGTTCAATCGTTTCCAAGAAAATGTATATAGTAACAAAGCATCGCGGTAACGCGTAGCTAGAGAAACATTTTGATCATTATCAAATGTAAATCTTGTAAGCCAAATTGTTAAAGGAGTTTGTATACATAAAGCTGTTGTGATGAAAATAATTTATGAAGAAATGATGCTTGCGATAATAAGAGGTAATAATTCGCATAAATCGTTATCGAACGAAAATTTGAGTCACAATATCTAGTATAAAGCATTTATAAATGCATCCCAAAAAGATTTGTAAAGCTATGATCATTGCGTTTGCAAAATAAGGAAAGTTGTAATTTGTTATTGAATAAATCTCGCATTCAACAATCAAAATGAAACCTCGTATTTATAAAGTTATTAAGAGATTGATCACCCTAGGTGACAATATTTAAAACCTTGAAAACACGCATATAATCGTTTAATAATCTCTTTGAAAACAAATCCTCATAATAGAATATTGTTGTCATGACAATCTTAGATTTTTTTCAAAGATGATTTAT
Source organism: Bidens hawaiensis (assembly GCF_021521415.1). NCBI lineage: Eukaryota > Viridiplantae > Streptophyta > Magnoliopsida > Asterales > Asteraceae > Bidens > Bidens hawaiensis. The sequence goes on along the minus strand of NW_027499601.1, from coordinate 83,396 downwards.
AATATTTGGACATAATATGTAAATCGTTAATCTTGAAAGAGTGTATTATCTATAAGTGATTATTTGAACACATGAGGTTGTTATGAATATACTAGTTGTGTGTGTGTGTGTGTGTATATATATATAGGGAGAGGATCATGAGAGAACGTCATTTTATGGAGAGAACTAGAGAACTAATAATGAAGTATTTTTAATTTAATTAAAAAAATATTTTTAAAATTTTTTTTTTCATCCTTCTTATATGTTGTTATTCTTCACCACAAAAAAATAAAACTAAAAAAAATTAACGAGTAATGCATATATGCAATACACCGACTTTTTTTATAATGCATATGTGCAAAAGTGTGCATTTTGATATTTGAAATAGTATTGAATATCATATATATAGTTGTTTGTATTGTTTATTTGTAATAGTGTTATATTATATACAAAAAATAAAAAAAAATCGATATAGTGCATATGTGCATTAGTGTTGTATTACATATATGCGATAATGTGTTTTGTATACAATTATTAGTGTCGTATTTGCATATATTCAATAGTGTGTATTGGATAATGCAATTGTGTTGTATTATATGCAATAAAACACTATTGTATATATGCAATAGGCATTAGTGCACATATGCACTACCGTACTACACCGACAAGTTTTTTTTTTTTTAGGGTCAATATCGTCTTATTAGAATGAGGAAAGAAAAAAATCACAAAATAATTTTTTTTAAAATAGTTAAAAATAATTGTTTACTAGTTCTATAGTTCTCTCTTTAAGAGGAGTTCTCTCTATATCCCACCCCTATATATATATATATAATTTAAGGAAAAAAGAAACTCGCGCGCATAGGGGGGGTTTTAGGCTTCGAATGGTGAATGGTTTGGAAATTTGGTGAAGAGTGAGTGTTTTTGGTTGTCTTGCGTAGTTGGGTTTTCTTGAGTTGGATTGATGAGGTTTATTGAGTTTAGGTCGTTTGAGTGGGTTAGGCTTAGATGATTTGTGTGAGTAGTGGTTGGGCTATTTAGGTGAGGTTTTGCTTATTTAAGCTCGGGTTAAGTTGATGGGTTGGATAATTTGATCTTGACTAGTTTGGGTTGAGATTCGGTTTACACATGTATTTTGTAAGGAGTGTTCGGAGTTGCTACTTTTGATATCAAACCCTATGGTTGGATAGAAACGGTGTGGAGACATGGTTTGTGATTTGGCATAGCATAGGTCGGAGGATTGAGTCATATTTTGGTAGACTTCGGTTTATATACGTTTCAAGGCATTTGTGGAAGGGTTTTTCGGTGTCTTTGAAGTATTAGGATGGTGAGTTGCTAGCTTTTCATGACGTAAAAATGTAAGTATTTAAGGCTTTTTGTTGGGTTGATTTTGTACATCTTGGGTTAGCTAGTGGTTCAAGTGGGTGAGGGTATAGCTTTGGTAGGTTAGGTTTCATTCATCTCGAGGAAATATTTGATTGTGTGGGAAAAACCTTTGAGGTGGAGGGATGGTTTGGTTTAAGGTGGCAGTTGGAGTTGGAATATGAGTGTTTGGAAACTTGTAGTTGCGTTTAAGGAAAATGCTTGGCTAATAACAATTTTTAAATTGAAAATATCATTTAATGTTGAAACATTCATGAAACCTATGATAAATAAAGTTACAAGTTAATATATAGAACAAAATATTGAAATTTAAGCTTGTGAATTTACAACGAATTTCTTTCAAAAAGAGAAGAAAGTTTTCATTAAAACGAGAGTTGTTACCACACGTCGGGTTGGCTTAAGTTGAAAATAATTTACAAGGAAATTATTAACGGCACTATGCTATAAGAGACTACCAGATAATTCACGGATTTATGAATCAACCAACCAAAAGAGGTAAACACATAAGCATATATGCAAGTAAGTAGAACACCAAATCGAGTATTTATTTAAGTAAAGTATACAATAAAGTTTGTGGTTTAAGACTCAAGTATAAAGCATTTAGTTTAAATAAGTATGCAATATCACCCCCAAAACGAAATATGGAAAACGGGGTATGAAAAGTACTCACGTTCAAGTAATAAACTTGATCGGTAAAATGACGAGTAACCGGAAGGATGAGGTTGAACGAGCAAGGTCTAGGTTAAAGGAAATCTTGTATATGAAAGTTTGTCTAAGAAATCTTTATATAAAATAAATGAAAATAAACGCGAACAATTTAAAGTTTAAGGTTTAAAAATGTAAATATTAATAAATTGTAATACTAGTCTTTAAAAATATAAGTTTGCTCGAAACCGGGTTAAAGTATCTAACCTTAATATTTACTCAACCTATGTTAAATAATAAGGCGGGTAAAAATGCTAGAATGCAAGTCCCTTTATAATGTAGATACAAAAACGGGTTTTAACGAGTGTTTCGGGTTGTTGGTTCGGGTCTTGATAATTGGTCAAACCCAAAGTCAACTTTCCAAAATAATGAATGTTATGAGATAACTCAATAAAATTTAATAAGACTTAACCGAGTATGTAGTTTTATTGTTTTAGAACTAATAACGTCCGTTAAGCGAGTGTTCGGTTTTGTCGGTCCAAACTTTGTTATGAGATCAAGTTGGATCCAACATTTCCAAGTACTTAAGAAAATAATTAAAATCAGTTTGTAAACTATTTTTAAAAAAAATATACAAGTCTTGATAGGTAAAAACACACTTGTGTGTCTTAAGCGAGTGAAAATCGGTTTAGTTCGGTTTGGTTCGGTTTCCATCTCCCAATAAGTTCATAGATAGTTTTCACATGCCCAAATATCAAAGAACTTGTATAATAATTTATAAATGATGATACTTAAGTTTTACAACCAAAAAGTTAACAATAAAGTCTTTAAACGAAAGTTCGGCTTGGTTCGGTTTCCATCTCACAATAAGTTCTTAGATGGTTTCCACATGCCCACATATCAAAGAACTTGTATAATAATGTACAAATGAAATTACTTAAGTTTTACAATTAAAAAGTTAACAATAAAGTCTTTAAAAAATATTCGGTTTTCGGTTCGGATCTAGTTTCGGGTTAAGACCGAGGTTAGAATCTACAAACTCATGACCATAGAAATTATAAAAATGATTTTATAAACTGAGATCTAACATTAAGCATGTTTAAACAAGTATTTAACAAAAACTAGTAAGCAAAGTTCGGTTTACGGTTTTGAGCTATTTACGGTTAAACCGAAACTAGACTCTCAAAACCCATAATCATGGAACTCATAAATAAACTAAAATGAGTAGAAGTTAAGCATGGTTAGCATGTATAAACAAGTTATATATATATATATATATATATATATATATATATATATATAGGGTAAGAATCCTAAGAGAAACCTTTGCAAATTGAGAACTTTGAGAACCATTTTAGACCACTAAAAACACCTTTAAAAAAATTATTTAAAAAAATCATAAAACAAAAAACAATAAAAATTTTAAAAAAGTAAAAAAACCAAAATTCTTATATTTCATTCCGGTTTCAATAAAAAAATAAAAAAAATAAAAAAAATGTCGTATTATACACATATGTATAATTTTATATAATCTTTAGTTACGTAATATACACATATGTACAGTATCATTTATCTTAAATTATACACATGTGTACCAAAAAAACATGTAAATATACATATATGTATATATTATACATATGTGTATATAATTTAGCTAAACCGAGTTTTTTTTATGAAACCGGGATGATAAAATAAGAATTTTGGTTTTTATACTTTTTTGATTTTTGTGTTTTTTTTATTTTATGATTTTTTTTATTTTTGGGTTTTTTGTGGTCTAAAATGGTTCTCATAGTTCTCAATTTCAAAAAGGTTCTCTCATGATCCTGATCATATATATATATATATATATATATATATATATATATATATATATATATATATATATATATATATATCAAGAACACGAAGTCCTCCATAAAGCCTTGCCTTACGAGGTCCGAAACCTCACCGATCAAGACCGGAGAAGTAACTACCAAAGGTAACAAGGGGTGTATATTATATATATATATATATATATATATATATATATATATATATATATATATATATATATATATATATATATATATATATGTTTCAACAATAAGTTTGAATCATATGGAGTTAGTAGAAATCAAAGAAAAACTCTTGTTTGACTCTTGAAGGTCAAACAAGTAAGAACTTGAAGGTTGGAGCTTTGAATTTAGGTTGAGAGTGTTTGATGAGTATGAGCAGGTTCAAATGAATGTTGAGGCTTGGTTTTATGAAGGATAAGATGTTAGGGTTATCTATAAGGTTGCTTTTGAGATTTCCAAGCTTTCTCATTGGTTTAAAGGGTCAAACAAGTGATAATAACAATAAAAAAACGAACTTGGCATCTGCAGGTCTGAGGCCGCCACGCGCGGCCGCCTAGCCTTCATGGCCGCTGGGCGCGGCGCCCATGAGGGTGGGGTTTGGTCAGCTCCTCTTGCGTGGTTCGTTTTGCGTCTCGGAAGTTTGTTTTTGATGTAATTTGATCGTTTTAAAGGCGTTTTCGAATCCGTAAAATGGGTTTTTCAAATTGAACATGTGGGAATGATTTAGTAACATAAAATCCAATATTTTATATATTTGAAATGTTCGGGATATAAATCGGTCGGTTTACGTGATAAACGAATACACAAACGAATACAAATAGAGCTCGAAATTGACGAATGTCACAATAAGTACCATAATTATCCATTAATTCCCTCTTTCTCATCCATTACATACACCATCCAAAACACACACTTAAGCTCCCTCTCTCTAGCAGAAATAACCAAGAAAACCCGAGCATCAATCCGAGGTAATAACGTTATGATAATATATGGATCCTAAACCGCTAGATCTACTCGCAAAAGGACGAGCCGACACCCTCAACCGTTAAAGTCACGAGATCGGATAGAATCAGGTATAAACCGATCAAAAGACGAGCTTAGGGGTCCCCCTAGCTCGGATCTGGACCGAACGGGATGAAAAACGGTGAAAAATGGTGCGAAAACACGTTTTTCCGGCCACCACCCGTTTTTCTGGCACGGCGGCGCCGGAAAGGCGCCGTACGAGGTAAATTATGTCAGTAAATGTTTTTGACATTCTCTAACCAAACCCTAATTCGTTACGGAAAAATAACGAATGAGCAGCCATTCATTATGCCCATTCGTTAAGAGAGAATAACGAATTAGCTACATTCATTAAGTCATTCATTATGCCATTCGTTGGAAGGTTCATTCGTTAGCCAGACCAAACGAATGAGTCCATTCATTATAAAGGCCAGTTCATTATAAAGCCAGTTCGTTATGAAGGTCAATTCGTTATGTGGCCATTCATTAAAAAGCAACGAACGAGCCCCATTCGTTAAGGAATTGGATAACGAATTAGAGTTTGATATAATGACAGAAAGGTCCCTGAACTTAGAAAGAATGATTTAATTACATATAAGCCTTTGTACGTTATTAATTGATGAAAGATACCTTAAAGGATTAACGAGTTAACAATAAAATATTATTATGAAATCCTAATGAAAATTGTGTAAGACAGTTAATGAAAATAAAATTTTTCCAAGCTGACCCGACAGCTTAACCCCAGCCAGGGGCTCTGCTCCTTGGACCCTGCTAGGAGCTGTCGCCCCTAGAACCCCGCTGCCAGGGGAGCTTCCCCCGGACCCACATTCGTCGAGATGTGATATGAGTAGTGATAGTAAATTGATACGTCTAATTGTTATACAGTTAGTCGCGCACAACTAAAGAAATGAATAACCATTAACGGTGAACGTAACAGGACTCAGGTGAGTTTCTAGCCCCACTTCCTTGTCATGTTTTCGGGGCTGTGTGCATACTCAATGTGAATGTTAATACAGTTACCTTAAATGGTAAGTGTATGCTATAATGACTGATGTGATAGTATGTATGAATGTTATGAATGAATGCTTGTCGGTGCGTGAACGATCTTCAGATATTGCACGTATCGACTGGGGACGTAATATGTAGTATGCCTAGTATGAAATATGTATGTATGAAAGTACGTAATGAAACGGGTATGTACGAAAGTACGATTATATAAAGAAAGGTATGTATGGTTATAGCACGGATGAAAGGTACGGTTTAAGTAGGGAACAAACCCTAATAATATCTGTGAATGTTGGGAACAAAGCCTAATAATATATGCGAATGTCGGGAACAGACCCTAATAATATTTGCGAACGTAGGGAACGAGCCCTAATAATATCTGCGAACGTAGGGAACGAACCCTAATAATATTCGCGAATGTAGGGAACAGACCTGAATAATATATGCGAAGATTATAGGGCGAAATGTTCTTTAAAACGTATATGTATGAATGAAAGTATGTATCTATGTAAGTATGTAAGGAAAGGTGAATGTACATATCTTCGGATACGTATTTACGTAAGTATGTGAATATAATGTATGTTGCATGATTAGCTAGAACTCACTCAACGTAGTTGACTTTTAGTATGCACGCAGGCTAACAGACTGAGACAGTTGGTTTGAGGGGGACACATGGTAGGATTGAGAGGCTGGCATCTGAATATTTGTCATGATGTTTTGAATACTATCTTTTATGTTATGTTTTAAAAGACAAGTTACAAATGTTTTTAATGAATGGTTGACCTTTACTAATATTCCGCGAAAGTTTTAATTAACTATGATATTCTGAACAGTGTTTATGAGTAAATCCAACGTCCAAAGTGAGGCACCAGGACCGGGGCCTTACAATTACTCAGGGAGATATTTGCGCAAACCAACTTTGTATGATTACCAACGTGTATACGAGGTGCACAGTTAAAAACATGGTTTCCCCGGAATGCTCGACAACATCGACTTTACGCATGTTGGATGAGATATGTGTCCTACGGTCTGGCGAGGACATTTCCACCAGGGTGATCACCCCGGCCCCGATATTATACTTGAGGCGGTTGCCTCCCATGATCTTTGGTTCTGGAATGTGTTTTTTGGTGTTGTCAAGTCAAATAACGATATAAATGTTATCGAACAGTCACTGATATTCGATGACATTATTGAAGGGGTTGAGCCAACTCAATCGTTTATGTAAACGGGGTTCAATTCAAGCATGGCTACAACCTGGTTGATGGGATTTACGAAGAATGGTCGACGCTTGTTCAAGCTTATGCATCTCTAGTTGAAGACAAATGGAAGTACTTTAAGAAGAAGCAAGAATCGGCACACAAAGATATTGAATGGGCGTTTGGAATTATAAAGAAAAATTTTCACCTGATTTCGAGGCCAACACAGTTTTGGTCAAGGGATAAAATAATGGATGTCGTCTACACTTGTATAATTCTATATAACATGGTTCTTGAGGACCAAAGTATGGCTATTTGTCAAAACTACCAGGTTGACATCTTATGACCCGAATCGAAAATCACCGATGATGAAAAACTCTAAAACATCTTATTTCTCAAGAGCCGCGAGGTCCACAGAAACTTCGTCATGAGTTGGTCGAGCATTTGTGGGCTAGACGTCCCGATGATCTTGTACTAGACTAGTATTATTATTTGTTAATATTTTTATTTTATTGTGTTATTAGTTATTAGTTTCCAAATTTAGAAGAAAAAATTAAATAAATAAACAAATTAGATAATTCGTTGAAGCCACCGCTCGCCTGGACCATAACAGGCTCAAGAGGCGTCAACAAGTGTTCAATTAGTATCCAGTCAGCATTGCATGACACAATATTATTGGATAAATTCGGAGCCCAACATCAGCGACAACACAATCTAATACACATAGGCCTCACACTTAAGGAGTCAAGCATGTCGGATTGATGGATTGTAGATTGATGGTTGACAAAAGTAAAAACTTGTATTAGAGTTGTATTTATTGAACTTGAATTCGGCTCATGAGTAATTTGCCAAGTTCGAACTTATTAAATAAGCTTTGATAAAAAAAGTTTAAGCTCGAATTTGAGATCGTTTAAACTCAGCTCAATTGGAATTTTTAACAAATTATCTCAATTTAAGCGACTACTCATTTACACAAAACTTAATTTAGTTTTGACACCTTTAGATTCCATTATAGTGGTTAGAATGTATACTAGTATTATATATAAAATAAACATATTAAGCTGGTAAATCCTCTTAATTTATATAAAATACTCAAGACCGTAATAAAAAATTCGACAAACGATTGGTTGGGCAAATGATCTCTAATTCGAGGTGAGTCTCTCAAATACTGCACGAGAAAAAGAAAATAGAAAGGGGTTCCAAGATAGACCCGAGGGTTTCTCACATACAGTGAGTGAGTTTCCTAGCGAGAGCGCTGCCTGAGACTTCAATACTAAAAAAATAAGGATGATCGGATGCACCAATAAACCACGAGTGATACAAATTAGTCATTAAAAAAACCGAATGGTTTTAACTTTCGACCATAATATCAAAGCAAATGACATTAATATCAAAATTAACAATCCCCAAATCAATACTCTGATTCCAAAATCTATCAAAGCATTATAATATCAGTTACAAACTAACTAAATTCAACCTATAATAATAATCTCCATCATATTTACAATAATAATAATCCATATTCTTCTACCAACACTGATCAGTCTCCCATCTCCGGCTCTTATAACCCACCGGAAACAAATCTCCGGCTCGCCGCTGCATCAAATTCCGATCATAAACCGCTCGTTTCTCCGGATCCGCCAGCGTAGAATAAGCCGAGTGCACTTTCATAAAATCATCAGCCGACGAGTCACCGCTTCCGACATCCGGATGCAAAACCCTAGCTAGTTTCCGGTACGCGGACTTAATCTCTCGCATATCTGCTCCAATTCGTACTCCGAGAACGTCGTATAACGAACTAGCACCACCTGTACGGTACGATCTGACTGTTTCCGGCCGTTCTGCGGTGGCGTACGCGGCGGTGACGGTGGATCGTTTGAATTTGACGGAAATTGGAAGTGAGTGTGATTGTGAATATGAGATTGAGGTTGGATTGAAGGTGAAATTGGAGGAAGCGAAGAGTGAAGTTGACGTGGATGAAATAGACATTGATTAATGACTTGAAGAAATGAGTGTTTGATTTAGGGTTTGGATATGATTTGGGGTTTTATAAGGTTCTAGCCGTCTAGTGGTTTATTATTGTTTTTATATAGTATAATAATTAATAATGATTAAATAATACTGATTCTAGAAGTTTTGACTTTTGTTCAGCCCATTGGATAAGTTGAACAACTAGATATACAGAATGAAAGTGCAATTGCTATTAAAAAACCAATAAATCTACCGTGAGAATTATGGAATATCTGGTAAAATAATAATTAACTTTAAAAGTATTCTAATTAAGTCACTTATGCATTTTTTTTCATACCGGCTCACTAAATCTTCAAATAGAGGCTCACGGATTTTTTGTGCGTTAAGAGGGTGGTTGGGTGAGCTTTAAAACTTGCTTATTTGCTTGTTTGTTTGTTGAAAAGCAAAATGAGTTTAACAAAGTTCCCCCATTTCAAAAGTTGTTTTTACTTTTTCAAAAAGCAAATACACAAAAAACCAATTTTAAAAGTTCCTCCAAACACCCCTAAGAAAGAAATGGATGATAAGATATGGGGTCACAATTTACAATATATGTAGTTAAATTTAAAAAATTTTAAAAAAACGTTAATTATATTAAAATTCAAAAATAAAAAATAAAATTCACGTCGCCACTAAGCGTCAGCATAAAAGAAATATTTCCTATGTGAAACACAAAAGAAAAAGGGTACAAAAACATGTTAAAACTTTCATTTAATAAAATATGAAAGCTGAGTGACTTAATTGGAACATTTTTAAAGTTGAGTGATTTAATTGGAACACTTTTAAAACTTAGTTACTATTTTATGAAATTTCCCCTGAGTATTACGGCATTTTTAGTTTTTTACCCTTTCATTTTTTTTATTATATTAATATCTTTATATAAAGATTAAATATAATATATGTAAATATAACAAGAGGTTAATACATAAACTTTTTAAACGAGGGTATAATACGCATGACTGGCTCTTGAGGTCTGCAAGCTGCATCCTCGGCCAAGAAACTTTTATTTATGGGGCTAAAAGTTTTTTAAATATAATATATAAATATATATATATACATATATATATATATATATATATATATATATAAATACATAAAGAGAAACTTTATATAATATTAGCAGTTGTGCTCGCGTGTTAGCGCAAGTTATATCATTGAATTTGTATAGTGTTTAGCGTGGTGGGTAATGGGTCGTCGATGCGTGTACGTTTTCGCATGTGTATTTCGTTTGCTGGGTCCTTTATTATTATTATTATTATTTTTTTTGGGGGGGGGGGTGCGCACTAAAATATTAACGGATTCATGTATATATATATATATTGGATACGTCGTGTTTTGTGAAATATTTGTTAATATTCTTACTGATCAATTGTAAGGAACCAAATAAAAACTTTTGTTTTTGTAAGTGAAGTAGCAGTTACTTTATAATATCATCCATCCAATATATATGCACAGACCCCCTTTACACTTTTTACCATTTGTTAACCGACAACTTACTCGCTTTAATTCAAAGTTCTTTTTCATCTCCTAGATAAATTTCAACTCTAAGTACTCACAATTAACACACATTCAATCCTTTATGTTGATTAGAATTCACAAAATCCACCATCAACAATGAATTTTCCATCTTAAATTAAGGAGTGTGATTTAAAAAAAAAGAATAATGATATCAAACATTACAAGTACTCAAAGTGTTAAGTGTCAACTTTACAACTTTAATAAGGTTGGTGAACAAAGTAGCAAAAACACCATAAACAATATCATATGCCATATTCATGAAGATGTCAGTGGACTCATAGGGTAGTTCACATAATCTTTACGGGGTCCGAGGTCCTTTTTAACAACTTGAACAAACGTTTGTCCCTGTCAATACCAAAACTTGAATATTATCGGTCAATTATTCTTGTTCAAAATTATCAACTATGATATTAAACATTGTTGGCTATAGCATGCCAGTTAAAGGACCTCTTTGTCAATAAGTTGGCATTTGTGGTGTAACTTTGAGTACACATGCATACCATACCAAAAATATAAAACTTTACCTCATAAGCAGATCAAGACTTACCTTCCCGGGCTTAAAGACAATTTTTTTAAAATGATTGTAAAGGTTAAAAGTATAATGTTTAATATCCAAAGTTTATTTTCTTTTTTAAATATCCAAATGGACATGCTATAAATTCTAAAACCACAATGGAAACCTTTATGTTTCACAAAAGCCCACATGTTGCGCTGGGAACCGGGTTCAGTATGTAGGGAGTTTGGTTAGTTATGGTACCCACATTTGGTATAACAAAAGTTACACTTGGTATAATTTACGATAAAAAGAATAAAAATTTTGTTGGACGTAATTTGCACGCTCATCGAACTGAAATTATAATCCATAGACATCACAGTAGCTTTAAGTTATCATACTGATCAATTTACAATTTAATCAATAAATAGAATATATTAGAAAATCCTCATTTATTTCAATGTTAAAAAAAATCAAAGTTGATTTTCCTTTTTATTTGAGTGTTTTAAAATAAAACTTATATTCGTTGGTTTAACTCGTTAATCATGAAATTTTTATAAAATTATGAAAGAATTAAATATGTAATATGTTAACCCATTAAGAGATTTAACCCTAGTCACATATTTCAAAAATGTTTTAACTCATTAAATATGTAATTTTATACTTACTTATGTTTGTTCAATTATGTTCATTTGTGTTCAATGGTTTCATAATAGACGATGGTACAGGCTTGAGCATACTTGTATTTTACATCCTAACAAGGCTACTAGCAAAGATCATCACAACATTTCAGTTGTGTTCTTTACATTTTGTTGCATGTGCACAAGTCCATTCAACTTTAACATAGTAGTGGAGTGACCATGAGCAACCTTTTCTTTTTTCCGTTTTATGCAGCTTTGTCTTCTTATTTGTCTTTCTACGTAAACCTAATAGGTGACTTTATCATTGACGACGATTCTTTATGGATTTTTTTTTTAAAAAGGAAAAAAGGAAAAGAAACATTTTTCTAATCATACAAAGCATTGTTTTCCAATTTATCAACAAATTTGTACCAATGAATAAAAGGTAATAAGGATTTTTTAATGCCTTGAAATAGACCGTCCATGTTAACGTTAACAGTAAGTTGGTTTAACCTCAAACGATGAAAATTAAATGAAGAGCCATGTTGTTTAGGTTCTTCATGGCCGATGGGTGTTTCATTCGTCTTAGAACTACAAAATATCATGTACCACACAATTAAATTGAACCCAAAGATGGCGTGTAAAAAGGTCGAAAATTAATTTAATACTTTTTAATAGTATAATTCATGTATTGTATAACTAAATATATTATATTATGCAATAAGATAGTTATATAAAATGTATGTTATTCACCAATTCCTGAAACATTACGATATGTACCCAGCAGATTTTCTTTTATTTAATTAATGTTTAAGCAGCTAATTGATCTGTTTAAATCCATTGTGTAAACTTTGGGAGCATCCCTAATTGATCTAATTAGCTAAAAATTCCTCTAATAAAACAAAAAAGGACCTAACTTTGTAGTAAGGTATAAAAAATGCAGGGCTCAACTAAAAGAAGGTTATATATATGTTTGTTTATAATGCATGCCTAAAAAAATTACACGAGACATCCAAATATCAACGACTGGACTCAAATATTTTTAATATTTAAAAGCTATGGTTGAAAAGAAAAAATCAAGCAGAATTTAGTACAAATGGACTTTGTTAATTAGATTATATGTACCCAGTTGTAGCCAAATCAATTAAACGATTCCCACTTTTAAATCATACACCAGTTTTCCAAAAGATGAGCACCGAGAATGATTTATATATGTTCTTGTGAAATAACAGTCAATAAACATTAGTATTAATAGAGTGTTCGGTGTCATAAAAATATGTGCAATTACTATTTGTTTCTTCTAAAATTTTTTACAATAGTGGAAACGAAAAGTGGAAAACCATAATCATGGATCGTAAAAATCTATCTTGAAAGTTACATGATTTTGTATCATTATTTCATTATATTCAGCAACCCTTTGTGTAATCAATCAATAACTGCGAAAAAAACATAAAAAGTTGATGAATTCAATCTTGGATAATAAGATCAATTCAACCTCTAATGAAATTGACCCGAAATGAAACATGAGTGCCAATTATTCAACACAAAAAACAAGAGAATAAACGATTAATATTCGCTCACGTTATGGCGTTGGAAATGTAAACACATCAGCCTTGGAACCTAGTTCCAAAATTTCATCACTGAGTTGGGAAGCGTTAACCAATTGTTTATTATATCACAATTGCTGCCCTTTTGCCTTCTGTCTTAATCTAAACACTATATTTTATTAACTTTAAGCATTCTTTGTCATGATTGTAAATACCACTTTTCAAAGGTTTAAGAGCAGTTAAGTAAATATAATTATATTCATTGATTCCACAAACTACATAAAAATTAACTGTAATATTGGTAAAGTTTCAACAAAGTAAAACAATCACAAAATAGCTCGTCAAAACCTAATCCCCAATTTTAATTTTATAAGTAGGCACATTATAGTCACTTAAAAATAGAAAACAACCGTAAGGGAAGATGGAACAGAACATGCAGCGAACATGTTTACGGCCATGGACAAACAAAGTTACCTTCATCGGTGCAAGAATAAAAGACCATTAGAGTTAAGATTGAATTTCTGAATTTGAAGATAGATGTTAAGAAGAGGGGTAGACATTTATATATAGATGGACGGCATTTAATTTATCGGGTTTAATCACTTCAATGGTCTGCATTCAATTGAAAGTAATCCAACTACTCGTGAAATCGCTTCTAAGCTCCATCATCAGGAAACACAATCACAATATGAAAATCATATAAAACAAACATTATTGTAAAGTGTATAATTAATTATAATATTGAAAGAACATAAAAGGAACATAAAATTGAAATTGAAACATATAAAAAAAAGGTTACATAATCAATATCATAAACTCGTGAAGATATTTCAAGAGAGAAATCATGATAAATATTTTCAAACTGAAAGGACAAACAACACATATTATAACCATCATAGTTTTTTCTGATATAGTCAAAAGTCGAAGCATGCATCTTTAACAAAACGCATAAATCTTGATTATTATAAGCTCATACACAAAATGTAGAAGTCCATACATGATATTTTAATAACTTAAACAATATTAAAACAATTTTTGAGTTTTATCCAATCAACCCAATTGTAACCAAACCTATTTTGACCCGTACACGAATGATCCATTTTGGCCCGTCCTCGTTTTTACCCATTTGTTTTCCACAAAAATGTATAATATGACACATATATAAGTAAAAGGAGTGAAATATCTGCCTCGAGCTTGGCACGGCTCGTCTACACCACTAATAAGCAGAACGTGGGCCAAATAATAATTAATAATGAAAATAATTATCTATGATAAAGCATTTTTATTCCAAAATAATGAATAATGATGGCATTTACATAAAAGATTTTGCACCCCAGAGGAAAGAAGAATAATTTTGATAAACGGATAAAGCTTCATAGTGTTGCACTAAACGCTTTAAGAACAGATCCAAATGTTAACAAATAAATTTTTCTGACCAATTATGAAATGTTTTTTTATCCTTGTCATGTGATTGTAAAATTACCTTCATTGCCTATCACTCGTTCTTAATAATATAATATAGATATATATTATATGAAGGATTTGTGATGACATATTCATTACTTGGTATATCTGTAGAAACAGTTGGACTAGCTGAATCAGATTCAAAAACCTAATAAGTTATTCGTTATTTAGTATAAACATTAATAGTGATAAACCACTATCTTAAATGATACCATAAATACAAACATAAAAAGATAATAACATCCGAATCTGAATTAGATCATAATGTGCGCTGCAGCAAAGGTGCGACCGGTCAATGCACAAGTAAAACACATTTCCTACGGAACTACCAACTATTAATAAGAGAGTCGACTCAAAATAAAAAATGTGTCCAACACCCAAAAAGACCTACTGCAATAATTTAATGTCGATAGTTGGCCAGACCCATATTCAGTATATTTAAAATTGACTATTTTAACCCTCACTTAGTGAAAACTCAAAATGTTGAGTTCGAATTTACTAAAATATTAAAATGCACCTTTGCCGAAATTAAACTTGCATAAAAAATTTTCAACACTAAATAGTGTTTTTCGATAAGTACCCTATATGTTTCAATTTTATAATTATAATTGTATCAAAATTACTAATAGACGACTTATATTTAGTAGTTATATATTATTGTAATTGACACCCATATGATAAAAAACTATAATATGACAAAAATACGCATAATGCAACAAAATCACATCCGTTTGCAAGCAATGGCAAAATCATATCCTTTATCTCATAAATACTGGTTGGTAGGGGTGTTCAAAAGTATCTGAATCCGGATCCGTATCCGAATTATCCAAACATCCGAATCAGAACTATCCGAAATTTCGAATATCCGAAAATTCGGATATTCGAAAATTCGGATTCGGATTCGGATAGTAATTTTGGGATTTTTCGGATATCCAAACTATCCAAATATTAAAGTTAATATATTTTAAATTTATTTACATCATATATAATATAACATTTTCCTGAAACCATATCCCTTCACTTCACAAACGCAACCTTCCTCCACTCCTCCACTTATTCGGCTCTCCTCTCACGAACAACGGTTGGTGGTTGTTGTTCGCCTCTGATTCTCTTCTCACCTCCGAATCCGTCACTCCCCAGCTCTCATCGACCCTCACCTCCATATCCGGCCTTCACACTCGCCGCTCCTCCCTCTGACGGTGGTTGTGTTTTGATTTTTCGACGATGGTAGACTGATGGTCCGATTATGCAGATAAGATATTTGTTAATTTGTTATATGATCTTTAATTTGGGACCAGATCTGTATAGAGTGTTAGTTATGGAATACATGAAGGTTAAGGATGAATGAATTTGCAGGTTATGGAAGAAATGAAGATATTAGAAGATTCTAAATTTGGAACAATGGATCTGTATTTCTTTGTTGGTTTTATTTTTGAAAGAAATTGTGTGTAGATTATTGGATTGGAAGCATAGATTTGTGAGATATAATAATCGAAGTTTTATATAATTTACTATAAAACGATTACAATAAAGTGGCAGGCAAACGGGCAACAAGCTGCGCCGCAACCCCCTTTTGAACAGCAAAGCCAATCCTGCTAAAAACGAAGCTTTGAGACCTAGAAGCTGAAGAGGTTCCGTGTACGACGCGCTGAACCCTACTCAAAAATTTCACAGCCTCTGGAGCCAGAAAACCAAATGTATCAAAGGCAAATGGTAGAAAGACATGTTGATTATCTAAACAAGCTTTCTCGTGTTTAACAACTTTGCCTGATTCAGACTTCAACGCAGCCTGACCCACAACAAACCCACGGTCCCTGAGCCCAACAAGAGGAGACACTCATGTAAGATCCACACAGGCGTGTTTCCCCCCTGCCCACCCGAACACAAGAATATCAGCTGGTCGTAAAGTAGACCTCCCTTCAATAGGATCCGTGAGAAAGTTAACAGGGGCCTCCTTTTTAGCAGAAATCCCTGCCCGTTTAAGAACATCACACAGAACATCCCTAACCAGATCATGTCTGTATTTAAAGCCAGGCAATTCTTTGCAATGCACCGCATGGTCACCAAAAGAATCCAAACAGACCTTGCGACAAATTGGGCAAGGTTCATCCGTCGGGAACATAGGGATCATTAACCGGTACTTAAGGATAGCCCGATACTCCAAACCCGACATACGTTGGCCTAATCCTTCAATGGGGATAGCCGTTAGAAAATCCTGAGCCCGAGGAGCCCGAAGGCATTCAAACACCGCCTTTTGGCGATGGGATAGATCAAACTTCACTTCTAAACTCTTGACGATTCCACTAAATAAGGCACTCGCCACAACATGTTGGGCTTTAGGGGGGGCGGTGTCCTTATTAGAGAACCCGCTAAGATCAAAATCTGGAAGTGAAGTACGTAAACGTCCATCGCACACCCATAATCAGAGTCCAACCAATGAATATCACAACCCCGAAGAATATGGTCTTGCAAACACCACGACTATGCTCTCGAAGCCACAAAAGCATATGTAGATACATCCTCGGCCGAACAGAGACCCAACCCCCCATAACGGATCGGAAGTGACGCCAACCTCCATTGGAGATCCCCAAAGAACGGACCTCCACAAACCACGATGTCCTCAATCGCCCTTCGAAGACCATTGTCAAATATAGAAACAGCTTCCCCCACATACACAGGTTGGCATGTTCTCAAACCGAACAAAAGCTTGGCGACTCCCATACATGAGCGAAGCAAAAAAAGCTCGCATTGAGGATCCCGAAGTCTTGGGAGACAGCTCATCAGTTCCACAGCGCTAGATGCCCTTTTCATAGCCAAACTGCTGATAAACCCCGCATCCTGGCTTACAGCACCACCAAGGAGTTTCACGCTAAGCACCGGCCTTCCAATCCCGCAAGGGAACAACCCCTCCTGTGCCTTCACCCCATTGCATGTTGGCCAAAATAACTCTGTTTTCTTAACGTTTAATTCAAGACCCAAACGAGGCCCCTCAGACCTGATAATATCTAATGCTTTGGCTACCTCTCTAGTATCCCCGATAATCGTGCCATCATCCAAGTACCAAGCATGAAAGAGAAGCTTGCACCGATCTCTGATTTGGTGAACAAGTGGGTGCAAAGCTAAGGCAAAAAGGAGAGGCCCAAGAGGGTCCCCCTGTTGAACCCCAGTGGTGGATTTAATGAAAGTATCACCCACATATAACCTAGCCGACTGCCCATATAAAAAATCCACCCAAAGAGAAATGGAAGGACATCGACTCCGAACCTCATGTAGAAGGGTCGTCCTATCTACTAAGTTGAAGGCATTGGAGAAATCAACAGTAAGCATAGCCAATGACCCATCCGAATGAAACTGATTTAGAAACCTGTTCGCGCTATGAAGCACGGCCTCTGCCCCACTGGGGACTCCTACCCCAAATTGAAAGTCACCGAGGTATTTAACCATCTCCTTCCCGATACCCCTCATAGCCACCTTAGAGACCAACCGCCTCCAAATGGCCCCAACGGCAATAGGTCTAATCCCATTGTCCGGTTTAAGCAACGGCGTAAGTGGGGCAGACGCAACAAACTCTGCCAACACCTTAGGACACCTTCCCCCCAAAAATAAATTAACCACCGCAGAGATAGCCTTGAGCAAACCATCCGCAATCGGAGACCCCTCTCCGCACAACGCATCTAAAATGTGTTGGGCTCGCAAACCGTCCCGCCCACACGAAGTCCCTTTAGGGAAAGACTTAATGCACCCAAGCACACTATCAACGTCCACGACAAGGGGAGACTCAGAAAGCAAGGAAGCAGGCATAATCGGAGGTGCCATGATGGGATGCTTAGACAACAAAGCGTTCAAAGTATCCTTACCGAAAGGTGCAACCCCTGAAGAGCATAATACCTTGACCGCAGCAGTGAAATGTCCGTCCGCAACTTTTCGCAAACATTGTTTAACATTGGCGCCCAACCCGGCGTTGTCAGACTCGGGTACAAACGCATCACCACCCGGGGCATCTCCTAGGGGTTGGTTAAAAAGCGATATAAGGAGCTCAAAGAAACCGTCACGGTCACCCTAAGCGGATAGCGACCGTTGAATAATTCGGCATTGCTCAGACTTTCTATTGCCAGACCTGCGTTGCTGACGATTAGAAGGTCTGAAAACTCGTAAGGTGCAACGTGGTAACAACTACAGTTTCACCCACGCCTCAACAGACTCTGGCATAGCCGCCACCTTACCCAGAGCACCCACTAAGGCTTGGGAAAAAGCCATACGACAACTATGAGGAATGTTTTTAACAGTCGTAATAGGAAGAGTGAAGACACGCTCAAGGAGAGCTACATCCACCTCCACCCTTCCCACCGCGACAACTTCCCTCCCAACATGTGGCTTCGCAATCCCCACTATATATTCCTCCACATCTCCCGTGACACACTTGTACCAGACCGACCCGTCATCATGATGGCACCCCCGACGGAGAGCATGTGACTCCATACACGCTCCACACATCCACCTACGCGAGACCTTTAAAGCCTCACTAACCGAAATAAACAAATCCAAATTTGTCGAGATCGCCTCCCGTAAGGTCTCTTTCTTGTCATCCGATGACAAATGAAGCCGCTTAATATGTGCGGCCAATCGAACCCCCTTGGACCCCGGTAATCCATCCGGGCAACAGTGGAAGCCTCTAAACGGACACGGCCAAACAGCCTCCTCAATAGCCCCGGTCATACCACCCCCGACCCACAAAACACCCCGGTAGCCAAGTACCACATCAAGAAAAATAATAATAAAACAAAACTCGAGTTGAGTTTGAGGAATGAACACCCGAACCAAAGAGGAAGGAGGAGAGCAACCACCCGTTGCCCTCCCCTCCTCAAAACACCAAAAACAAAGATTATTTCATTGAGGCGTTTGTCAAACACCTGGCGGGCAAACTATTTTCTTCAAAATTTTAGTTGATGATGATTCCTTTTTAAATGTACAAAGTGAAAAATGGGATTTGATGAAGTGAGATATTGTAATTTTCATTTTGATTTTTTTTTTCAGTTTCGGATATCTGATTCACTATCCGAACGGATATCAAAAATTTCGGATATCCGAAGTTTCGGATTCGGATAGTGATTTTTACTATCCGAAAAGTTCGTATATCAGGTTTCGGATATCCGAAATTTCAAAAATCCGGTTTTGAACAGTCCTACCAGTTGGTGAACGCATAATACAAAATATCTGGGTCTGGGCTAAATCTCATACAAAATTTAATTGACCTCGTGAACTTGTTTAGCTGAAGGAAAGGGAGTAGTGTTATGCTTTACAAAAAAAGTTAGTAACCAAGATTTGAACCCTAAAACTATCCATATTTGTAATGAAAATTACTTTGTTTCTTTAAATATATATATATATATATATATATATATATATATATATATATATATATATATATAAAACTTTTGCAATATTATTCTCATCCATCCCCCTATCCCTAAACCAAAAATTACACTAAAGCTCACTATATTTTCTCTCTCCATTTCAATTAAATAATACTTTTTTATACCTTTATCATTAACTTTTCTCTTTCTCTCACTCACAACCACTTTCAAAAAATATTAAAAAATTATAGGGGGTGAACAGTAACTTTTCAAGTATACAGAAAAATCACTGTTTTTTCTAAAATATAAAACCTCTTTACTCACAACACCCAAAATCACTCTTTAAATTATAAAAAACACCCCTCACATAAAATGAGGGGTTGGATGAGAATGCTCTAAGACTGCATAATAATAAGAAGTCTTCAAATCTCACATATCTTGTTACTTCCTCTTAAGTTATCTGCGTCAAATAGTAATAATTTTTTATTTAATGTAATACTTCAATATGGTCTTCAGTTTTTAATTTTTTCTCCATACAGTAATGGCCTCCGCATCAAAAGTGCAAGTAATGAATGCCAACGATAAAACAACCTCTTTGTCTCCATTCTATTAAAGTAAATGATAAAGATATGGCACATAGATTAAATGCTAGGATTTGGGAAAAAATCATACATTCATATACAACATGAACGTACCAAATAATTGTAGCTTTTGGTTGCTTTGCATCAGGTGTGGTGGTGAATTATAAAAACTTGAGGTCATATCATTTAAAGGAAAAAGCATGAAGTGCAGCAAACTAAAAATAATTTGACCTCCTCTTATCAACAGAGTTTTCTAATAACATGTAATTAGACAAAACTAACTGATTATTCTATAGCCTATGATTATGATGCATCAACAACTGATGATTTCCTCACATGTCTTAGTATGCTTCTCCTACATCTATATTTTTAGATTATCTAGCAGCCTTCGGCTCTGTGGCTTTATCCACAAAATACAAATAAACACTATTATGAGACTTTTAGATTTCATTTTATGTTAATATAGCTAAAGAATCCCATATGTTTCATCCATACTTTTTAGTAACATTTTATACAAGCTATAAGACACATTGACAATGATAAGATCTCATATTACATCAATATATATATATATATATATATATATATATATATATATATAGGCTCCCATGTGTTGTAACATTCCAAGTTTATAAAACAAAAAAGAATTGCATTTCTATGAAGATTGCCAAACTAACATGTTTAGTCCTAAAAGCATAACTCTGGAAAAGAGCCACAAATTTAAGCTCATGTATGAAGTTTATGAATAATTATTTGTTTACTAAAAACGGAAGATCAAAACATGAAATCAGCCCTATAATAGTATGATTATCCAATAAATCACAAAATTACACACCTGGGGTTTAAAGAATGGAAGCCCAATTTGAATGTCTCTTAGGTGAACTCAAGAAATATACAGATTCTTGCAAAATTAATTGAAAGAAAAACCAAATTACAAGGAGAAGAGATGAGCAAAATTCAAACCTGAGGTCTAATCATCGATTAAGTAGAAATCTACAATTGTCAAAAGATTTCTTGGGTTCTTTCTCTCTTTATACGAATAATGTAATAAGTAGTTAATCCTGTGGGCATATCTAACTAATCAATCACTAAAGACAATTTACATATAATTACATAACTCCCACTAAATGGATTATCATTACTAAAACCCCACTAAATGATAAATCTTTGGGCTTCCTCCAATTTCAATAGGTAAAGGACGGAAGAGTAATTTCATAAAGCATGAAACTTTATGAAGTTACACAAAACGCTTTAAGAACGAATCAAGGCATTGGCAAATTACTTTTCTTGCCCAATTTGAAATATCCTTTTTGTCCTTGTCATGTAATTGTGAAATAACCTCCATTGCCCATCAATCTTCCTTAACAATATTATATAGATAATTGGATTGTAATAATATTAAAATTATCGGGTCCTTAATGTTTTTTCATTATCCATTTGGTAAAGTTTAGGTTATTAGGACCAAACCAAATCCATTTAGTATAAAACAAATGCTATGACAGCTTCACGAATTATATCTTAGCCGTTAACTATGTTAGTGCATGCGTCTATCACCTTCATCTTGTTTAAATGAAGGTTACATTGATTACGGTTCTAACGTATCAAACGGCATGCGAAACGAAGGCTGGAACAGAAAGTTATGCGTGACACAGTTTTTCAGAGTATAAAATTTAGACTTATACCGTATAAGTTTTAGACTTATACGGTGCATAAGTTTTATACTTATGCAACACATAAGTTGTAAAGATATACGACATATAAGTACTTATACGCTGGGTAGTACAATTATACGCCGGAATCTATCCCCGGACACTAAAAATAGAGGTCTTGACATATGCATTGATAAACTTTTGGTCCAGAAAGTACTTGTACTGATATTTGTCATGAGAAATGGAGATAATATAATGAGAAACCTCGTTGTTTTCGATCACGTTTAGGGATTCCGCACCTTCACGTTGATTTTAGATATCGATCTACGTCTTGTTCACGACACGAACATGTTCCTACAAGTGGTATAAGAGTTTTGGGCTCGATATCGGAAGAAAAGACAAGACACGCTTGTTTCACGTCAAGAAACGATCTATTTCTCAATTCGTTAAAAGTTCATTTAGGATTCGTTAAAGTCAAATCATGTCCAAAGCTCATAGACTGTTCATTTTATTTATAGATTAAGTCTGGAATGTTTCATTGGTTTTCGAGTTCGTTTATTGCTTAAACTTCAAAAATCGTTAAAAATCTAACCAGTTCCAAAATCAAAATTCGATTGCACAAAAATGTTTGTTTTTATGTTGGGAACATTACTGGAAAATTTTGTGTGATTTCGAGCTCGTTTGATGGGTTAAACATAGAAAAACGTTAATATTTTTGGCTGTTTGGACTTTTACGCCCGGATAAGATTTTGCACTTATACTCTGGACTTATACGTTGTTAAGGACTTATACGTTTCAAAGAACTTATATTCTGCTAAGGACTTAGACGATGCAATGGACTTATACGTTGCAAATGACTTATACGTTGCCAAGAACTTAACACAAAAGTTTGAAAATTTTTAAAATGTAATTTTTGAGTTTGTTTAACGTTGAAGCTACATTGAGAAGAAACATAAGGCAAGTTTTGAAAAAAGAATTTGATGACTTTGAGATGATGACTGGAGAATCGTTTGATCTTTTAATCAAAAGATATTGCAAGCTTGTGAGCAATGAAACATATCGAAAGTGTGAAACGTGAGTTCAAATACATTGACAGGTTGGCCGTACACTCTTTGACACTTCACCTGAAGTTTAGGGTATATTCATTATGTCAAAACTATCAGACCCCAATAGTCTCAATCTCTCCCGATTTGTTGAGAAGCTAAATGATCGTGAATTGTCTCTCCAAAAGAATAGGAAAGTTGATGTTTGTGAAAGTTCGTAAAAGTGTGCTAATTTATTTGTAAAAATCAAAACAGATTCACAAGTAATTTGAAGATTGTGAAATGGTTATGAAGTCTGATGATGAGATTGATGTTCTAATTGGCTAGTTTGAAAAGTCAGAAATGATTGACAAAACTGCTGAAAAGAGTGCAAAACCCGAAGAACCGTCATTGCCAGAAATTGAAAACACTTCAAATATCGATGATTATGGTGATTCAAAATGTGATGAAGAATTGGTTTTGGAATCACTGATTCAATTTTCTAATATTAATATGAAGTTGAATTTCAAGAAGATGAACGTTGAAGATAAAGCTAAGGAAGCTGTTGCTGAAGCTATGGAACTGAACCAATCCTCAATCAAGTCAAACCAGAAAGTTCAGACATTCCAACTGTGAAAGACGAAAAGGTTAAGTTATTTGAGGTACACATTGAACCTTTTGCTCATCATCAAGTTAAAATCAAAACAGAGTCTAATCATGAGTTGGTAAACATTCAAAACGTAAAATCACGTGAAAAATGTGAGTTACTTTATAGAGAATGTTTAGAAAAAGACGTGGAGTACAAAATGTTAAAAACTCACACAGACTCTTTACTAAATGATCTTAAACGTGTTAAGGAAGCTTATGATAAGCTTCAAAAATTGTGTAAAGGCACTTTCGAAAAAAATTAATCAAGATGAGAAAACATTTTTGATGTTAAAACACACTGCAAGTGAAAAACAAATTGCCATAAACAGAAACGTTGACGAAAATACTGCATTTAAACAAGAACTACAAACTGTTAAAATTGAGCCTGAAAGACTTGATTTGAAGCTTAATAGTTACAAAGTAGCATCTTTTGTCCTAGACTATATTTTTCCCAAACCGACCGGTAAAGATGAGGTAACATGGATGTTTTTTATGGATATAATGATCATGGTGTGGGGTATAATCATGATAATGGTAATTGGGTTGTGGACAACCACCAAAAATTTGTTAATAAGGTTAAATTCATTCATGGCACGACATCCGAGAGCAAGAAAGAAATCCAGTATCAAAATCAATCCAATAAGTATATCTTTGTTCAAAAAGACAAACGTGAACAAACTAAGTAACATCCTTGTTATAAGAATAGTCCTATGTTTGTTTACATTCAAAAATCATATGTGATGTTCTTTAAACAGAAAAACAAAAATTTCAAAATTCAAATCCTAAATATATGAGCTCAAATGTCAAATCTATTATTCCAAAGGTTCCTTCGAAACAAACTTTCAAAAGAAAAAACGATACCGTTAAAACTGTTTCGGGAAACCAAAAGTTGTTGAGGTTGTTGATTTAAAATATTGTGATGTAAAAAGGTTTGAAAGTTTGAAATTTTATGTGAAAAGATCTAAATCATAGTTATATAATTGGATCATTAAGAAAAATGAGTCATATGTTAAATCCAAACAAGTTTTTTTATTGGAAAAGAGTCATGTTCTGAAAGTTCAGATAACAATGTCATATCAGTAAAATCTGAAAGTTAAGAAAATTCAACGGTTTTACATGTCAATTTGGAAGTTCAGACATCAAGAGTTCCGATTTAACGAATATGTCTGAAGATTCTGACACTGTTGAGATTTTTGAAAATGTTAAAAGGTCTAAGACCAAGGGGGCTTGGGTTTCTCTGTTTCCTTAAACTGTGTGTGCAAGGGCTCTCAAAATTCATAACGTCTGTTATTGGAGCATGGTTGCGCTAACCACTGTCAAATCAATGGAGGGCGGGGCATACACTGGAAATATGGAAAGGTGTAAAGAAAAATAAATGGAACTCATCATGGTTTGCTTTTCTTATCCTTTTATGTTACTATATGTCTATTCTTGTTAATGATGTTGCCATTTTAATTAACTACATGTGATCTAAAATACCTAAATGTTAGTAGACCACATCAAAACAGACAATTTTGTTTTGTAAATATTTTAAAAAAATAAATTAAAAATAATAATAATAATCCAAAAATAAGTTTTTATTTTAGAGGGAGATATATTGGGAAAATCCAAAAACAATATATATATATATATATATTCATAAATGAGTTTTTGAAGCATAAAAGGAAGATGATAGTACATTGATCATCTTGTTCCAAGTCTAGTAAAAAGTAAGCGAAAAAGGCTGTGTGCTGAACTGTTTCAGTTTATTGGTAGGCTTTATAACAAACAAGTAAAGTAGAACATGTTATATAAACATAAATAGCCAAATTGAAAGAGGTGTTAGTTCTCTACAAAAAGTCTTTATAATGATGACAGAAATGTAATAGTCTGTCATACTCAAGCCTTATGTCTCAATTTAATCACCAAAAATAAAATGTTTTAAAAGCTTCTAGGTAATGGTTAACAATTTAATGATGTATTGTCTTATGGTCTTAAATCATGTATTGGTGGAATGCTTCAGGTTTTCCTGACACCATTGGGTCTTTATGCGGTTTATCGTCTAGGTATTCACAAATGTGAATATTATTATGCTCATTGAGCGAACCCAAGTCATTAAACTTAATCACTACTTTACTTTATACAAACTCATTACTGACTTGATCAAATCACGGTGTTAGTCATACATTGTCCCCTTGCTCGCATCTTATTACCATTAAGAAACGAACCACAAGGGACACAATGTCTGCAAAGCTATACAGATGAACTTGTGCATACTCATCCATGGGAAAGGAAACTTGAGGTATTGCTCGATAATGGGGGTATGTTGTAACATCCCCAAAATTTCGATTCAAATTTGACAACTTAGAAAAGTTGAAGGATCAAAAATATTTTCAAGATAAGTAATGGGAAAATTTTAATAAGGAAATAAAAAGATATAAAGGAAATAAAATATTCCATAAATAAATCATCCCATATTAAGAAAATAGGCAAGGAAAATCCATCCCACATGGAAGGATGTAAGAAAGTGGAAGCAATTTACTTGTGTGTAAATAAGGAAAATGGAAGCCATCCCACATGGAAAGTGGTAAAGAAATGGAAGCTCTTTATAAGAGATGGAGTTTCCATAGTAATATTCTTTTATGCCAAGCATGCACCAAGTAGTCCTAGCCGAGGGTGCGGAGAACCCGACGCGCACGGGCTCGGGCGAGGACGAAGACGATGGCGAAGGCGACGGCGAAGGCGAAGGGCGTTGGGCGCAATGTGGCGCTTTGATGGCGCACTTGGTATTTTTGGACAAAGAGAGTTAGACCCAGAAGTGACAGGCTACTAAAAGATACGGGACCAAATGAAAAATGGTGTCCAGGGACCCATTTCGATACACGATGAGTCCTAGAGAACGGCCATCGCGTATTGCGATGGTCCGTTATGACTCAGTGACACGCGTCGCAACCAGGTGACACATGGCGAGCGTGCAGGCCATGTGGCAGATGTATCAGACCACGTGGCCACATTGTTGGATATATGTTGTCTTCAGCCCAGCCCATAATGGGATAGCTGAGAATTAGAGAAAAAGGCATAAACGGGTCTGGCCAGATCTAATTGCCATGCGCAGTTTTTTAGGTTTCTTGTTTAGCAAGATTAGAAAGGGTTAAACCCTAATTAGCTAACCTATAAATAGATCTCTTGTATCTGTAAATTATTATCACTCAATAATAAACCCTAGTTGCCCCCGTGGACGTAGGTTACACACTGTAACCGAACCACGTAAATCTCTCATGTTTATTTTTCTTTTGATTTCTGTTCGTGTGTGTGTGTCCTTTGAAACCTAACAACTGGTATCAGAGCCAGGCTCGGCTCTTGATCATCGATGAACACCAACCCAGCCGTAACCCACCCAAAACCGATCCTAGCCAACTACTAGGGTTTTGCTTGAAGACAACCCAGATCTGTTGCAGTTGACCGGAGTCATCCTTGACCCATCGAACGCAGCTGCTGCTGCTGATCAGTTTGAGAACCGAACTGTTGCTGCTGTTGGTTATGTTCTGTCCAGAAAACAAAAGTAATGGCTGAAGACGGGAAGACCAGAATTGTGGTGTTTGATGGGCAGAATTTTGGATGGTGGAAGATGCAAATCACGGATTTGCTAGTACAAAAGGATTTGGATTCGGCTCTAGGGACTCCTCCTACACCGATAACACCAGCTTGGACAGCACTTGAGAAGAAGGCTATGTCAACAATCTGGCTTACTCTATCTATTAATGTTGCATACAACATCCAAGAACAAACCACATCGCGTGGGATTTTGGAAGCGTTGTCAAACATGTACGAGAAGCCATCTGCTGCCATTAAAGTGCTCCTAATACAGGAGTTAGTTAACACGCACATGAAAGAGGGAAGTTCAGTTACTGCTCATATTAACCTGTTTAATTCTCACTTGTCTCGTTTGTCTTCCATTAATTTCAAGTTAGATGATGAACTACAAGCGTGCCTACTTTTATCCTTATTACCTGACAGCTGGTCAGGAACAATCACTGCAGTTACCAGGTCAGTTGGATCTGAAGCTCTCACGTTTAGTCAGGTTCGTGATTTGATACTAAGTGAGGATTCGAGAAGAAGAAGCACTAGAGAGACAAGTTCGTTACTCAGTACAGAGGGTAGAGGAAGAAACAGTAGTAGGAGAGGAAACAGAGGAAGATCAAAGTCTAAACGAAGAAGTAAGTCAAGGTCAGCAAAACCAAGGAAAGACATAGTTTGCTGGAATTGTGAAGAAAACAGGCACTTCAGAAGTCAATGCACCAACCCACCTAAAGAAAAGAAAGAGGTGAACGCTTCCACATCAGCATCAGATGATGCGATTATATGTTGTGTCGAGAATCCTGTTGAAGACTGGATTATGGATTCAGGAGCATCTTTTCATGCTATTTCTAGCACGAAGATGATGAAGAAACTACGAACAGGTAACTTTGGTAAAGTTCGTTTGGCTAATAATCAGTGTCTTGATATAACAGGAATGGGAGACATAGACTTAAAAACTCCATTGGGAACCACTTGGACCTTGAAAGATGTTCGGGTCATTCCAGGTTTAAGGAAGATGTTGATATCCATCGGTAAGCTTGATGAAGAGGGATATGATGTCACCTTTGGTAGAGGACAATGAAAAGTAGTGAAAGGTAGTATGGTGATTGCTAGAGGTAAGAATAGAGGTACTTTATATATGGTTAAAGTACCAGATGAAGGGGTTAATGTAGTGACTAGTGGGCTGAGTCAATCAAAGTTATGGCATCAACGACTCGGTTACATGAGTGAAAAGGGGTTAAAAATGCTTGTCGCCAGGGGAAAGCTTCCAGAGTTGAAGAGGGTCGAGTCTGAGTTTTGTGAACCGTGCGTCTTTGGCAAGAAAAAGAAGGTAACTTTTGCGAAGACAGGTAGAGCACTAAAAGCTCATAAATTAGAGCTAGTTCACTCAGATGTATATGGACCGACATCGGTCGCTTCAATTGGAGGATCTCGCTACTATGTTACCTTCATCGATGATTCAACACACAAGGTATGGGTTTACTTTCTTAAACATAAATCTGAAGTTTTTGGTATTTTTAAAAATGGAAATCTTCTGTTGAACTTGAAACTGATTTGAAGGTTAAGTGCTTAAAGTGCGACAACGGAGGAGAATACATCAGCAAAAAATTTATTGATTATTGTGCTGAAAGAGGGATCAAGATGATAAATACAGTTCCGGGAACTCCGCAACAGAATGGGGTTGCAGAGAGGATGAACAGAACATTATATGAGAGAACCAGAAGTATGAGATTGAATGCAGGGCTCCCAAAGATGTTCTGGGCTGATGCATTAATACTGCAGCTTGTCTTATCAACCGTGGGCCCTCAATACCGTTGGGATTCAAGATTCCTCAAGAAGAATGGAAGGGTAAAGCTGTAAAGTATGATCACCTAAGAATTTTTGGGTGCAGTGCTTATGACATTAATCCAGAATGTGACAAGTTAGATGCTAAAGCAAAGAAGTACACACTCATTGGTTTCGGGTCAGAAAAGATGGGCTATAGGCTTTGGGATTTTGAAAGCAGAAAGGTAGTCAGAAGCAAGCACGCCGAATTCAATGAAGCAGAGCTGTACGAAGACAGAAAGTCAGTCAACTTAGAGGTTCAGACAGAAGAGGTTGAGTTCGAAACCACAAGTCAGAGAAAAGAACCAGTTACAGAATCTGTAGCAGGTCCTGAAGATGATTTAGATCCCAAGTTTGATAATGACGGTGGAGTTGAAGAACCAGTGGGGTCTTCAGATAGTGGGAGCTCAGAATCTGAAGAAGATCATACTCCATAATAGCCACAACAACCTGACAAGTGGGTCAGGAGATCCACCAGAGCTACTAAACAGCCGGATAAGTTCAATCCCAGTCGTACAAGTCCGTCAGTTAATTATCTTCTTTTAACTGATAATGGTGAGCTTGATTGCTACTCTGAGGCAGTTAATATAAAAGAATCGTTCCAGTGGGAGCAAGCAATGAAAGAAGAAATGAGCTCTTTAGACAAGAACAAGACTTGGGTTCTTGTCAAACTTCCGTAAGACAAGAAAGCTCTTCAGAATAAGTGGATGTACAGGATCAAAGATGAGAACGATGGAGCCAATAGGTATAAAGCTCGTTTAGTGGTTAAGGGGTTTCAACAGAAAGAGGGGGTCGATTACGGTGAAATCTTCTCTCCGGTTGTGAAGATGACTATTATTAGGGTGGTTCTTGGTATCGTTGCAGCAGAGAACTTACATTTAGAGAAACTAGATGTAAAGACAGCTTTCTTACATGGAGATCTTGATGAAGACATCTACATGAAACAACCAGAGGGTTTTCAAGTAAAGGTAAAGAAAATTGGGTTTGTAAACTGAAGAAGAGCTTGTATGGCCTGAAAAAAGCACCGAGACAGTGGTACTTGAAGTTTGATGACTTCATGGAGAGAATAGGTTTCAAGAGTTGTGAAGATGACCACTGTTGCTATCTAAAGAATTTCAGAAATTCCTACATCATTCTACTTTTGTATGTAGATGATATGCTGATAGCAGGGCCTGACATGAATGAGATTAGCAAGTTAAAGAAACAAATGTCTAAAGAATTCGAGATGAAAGATTTAGGTGCAGCCAAGTAGATACTCGGGATGAGTATTACTAGAAAAAGAAGAGTTGGTTCACTAACACTATCTCAGGAGAAGTACATAAGGAAAGTGTTAGAGAAATTCAAGATGAATGATGAGAAGACTAAGATTAGAAATACTCCATTAGGAAGTCACTTGAAGCTTACCAAACAACAATCACCAAAGTCTGAAGAAGAAAAATCATAGACGGCTAAGGTTCCTTATGCATCAGCGATTAGGAGTCTCATGTATGCTATGGTGTGCACTCGACCAGATATAGCTCATGATGTTGGGGTAGTCAGTCGATTTATGTCAAATCCTAGTAAAGAACATTGGGAAGCTGTCAAGTGGATACTCAGATTCTTGAAGGGTACCCAAAAGATGGGGTTGTGTTTTAAGGGTAAAGATACTATGCTCAGAGGTTATACTGATGCAGATTTGGGAGGTTGCAGAGAGACATACAAAAGCACTACAGGGTATGTTTTTACAGTGGGAGGCACAGCAGTGAGCTGGACTTCAAGACTTTAGAAAAGTGTGGCTCTATCAACAACAGAGGCCGAGTATATGGCTGTTGCAGAAGCGAGCAAAGAATTAATGTGGTTTAAGACTTTTCTTGAAGAATTAGGAAAACATCAGCCTGATTACTCGTTGTATTATGACAACGAGAGTGCAGTGAAGCTTGCTAAGAATCCTGTCTATCATAGCAAAACGAAGCACATTGGGAGAAAGTATCACTTTGTGAGGGAATTGATTAGAGATGGAACAATCAGTTTGAAGAATATCCTAGGTGCTAAGAATCCAGCAGATATGTTAACCAAGTCTGTGGTGCTGGATAAGCTGAAGCTTTCCATAGCTTCAGCTGGTCTCCAGGAATAGTTGAGGAGAATGGGGTAACTAGAAAAAACTGAAGATACAGGGAATTCTTCATTTTTTACAGAGGTACAGAAGAGATGGTGCAGTTCGAGGTCCGAAGACACCAAGTGGGAGATTGTTGGAGATATGTTGTCTTCAGCCTAGCCCATAATGGGATAGCTGAGAATTAGAGAAAAAGGCATAAACGGGCCTGGTCAGCTCTAATTGCCAAAGCCCAGTTTGTTAGGTTTCTTGTGCAAGATTAGCAAAGGGTTAAACCCTAATTATCTAGCCTATAAATAGATCTCTTGTATCTGTAAATTATTATCACTCAATAATAAACCCTAGTTGCCCCCGTGGACGTAGGTTACACGTTGTAACCGAAACACGTAAATCTCTCGTGTTTATTTGTCCTTTGATTTATGTTCGTGTGTGTGTGTGCTACGAAACCTAACAGAAACGTGGCAACCTCTGGATAACGCGAGTCATCGCGATACGCTATGACCATAAGGAAGGGTCCATCACGTATCGTGATGGGACCAAAAATCAGCCTATATAAAGGGGGTTCACGTAGCCCCGACCAGTAATTGTTCACTGACACATGTACATCGGATTCAATGAATTATCATTCCGAAGAAAACGACGCAAAGTACATAGAGGATTAAATAAAAGCGCTATGGTACGGCTCCAAATCGATTCAATTCATAATAAGGATAGTAAGACCATCTTTAATAGGAGATTCTTAGTTGTTTTTAGAAGAGAGAGAAGGTGGGGTGGAAGAGAGAGGTGATGAGATGGAGGAGAGAGGTAAGGGTAAGATTCTTGGTGAAGAATCCATAAGAATTTGATTTGTGAGTGAACAGGAAGGAGAGAGGAAAAAGAAGAATGAGAGAGAATGCATTTTTGGTGGGCCCAAATGCCATGTATATATACAAAAACACCATTACAAATTCCTTATTGGTGATGCTCTAATATAACAACTCTCATATAACAAACACGAAGTGTAACATTCATCAATTTTCGGACCCGAAAACCCGAGAAAACCCGACTCGTTTAATTTTTTTATTATTATTTATTTATTTGATTTTAGTTATAAGATTGTACAAAATCAACCCTTAGCCAACTTTGATTAACTTTTGCACCCACCACCATAGAACAGGGACCAAATAACAATTAACATTCAACTTCTTTCCCTCCTTTCTCCTTTCTTCTTCACGGATCAGCCGAATCCACCCCCTCTTTTTTTTTCGCAAAAATCGGCCTAATCAACGGATTTGACTTTACCAAATCATCCATTTACCTTATACGAGTTTCACCGACAGTCTACTTATAGAAAACAATAACGAATTGACAGCTAAATCATTAACTCTTGAACCGCGGTTTTCTTATCTCAAAGCCCTATATAAAAACAACTATAATGCAATTAAAAGATACCACATACTCCTTACATTATCACGACACTAAGCCCTAACATATTTACGGGTTACAAAGCCGTATAAACTAGTTTCGAATTCAAGTTTTGTCGAAGAACCCTAACTCGTCGATCATCATCAATTCTTTAATGTTTCAGGTAATCAATATATGCGTTAAGTTCGTTATTCATCATCTAACATTAACCCTAAACCAATTTAATCAAACAACAAAGAACTAATCTGATTTGAACACTAGGGTTTGGTTTGGGAAGATGAAGTACTGGCTTGCATTATTTTTAATATATGGGTGTCATCTTTTAATCAAGCTATGGCGCTGGCCTGATGGTCAGCGCATGTTTCTTACGTGGTGAACCGGCCTGGGCGGGGTTCGAGTCCCCCAGGCCCGGTTTTTTAGTTTTATTTTTTTTAAAATTCATTTTTAATCGATCTTTATTATTATTACGCATATATAACATTAGATAAACACCATTTTAATCAACCGGATTCCGTTTACGGTCATTTGTATTTATAACTCATAATCCTTTATAAACCTCCTTTCATTAATAAGATAAAATAGAATAAAATAATACAATAATAAGATCTTTTACTACACTCGCTTAACGAACCAAACTATATTCAAAACAAAGCTTCGTCTAATTTTCCCCACTAAGATATATATACACGTTTTAATATTTGCTTTGCTCAGTTAAATATCAACTAGAAATAATAATTATAATAATAATAATAACAAGCAAAATAAATTAATAACATATTAATCTTACTTAAAACCCTATCGAATCTCAAAACCGTCGCAAGACTTGTTTTTTTATTTCTTTTATAACTAACTAATACTATCGTTAAAAACTAGGAACTTTTGTCGACGTAACTCGGGAAGCTCATCCGTTTCTATCTTAATTTTTTTTATCATCATCTCATCTTCGTTGATCCACTCGTTAAGGCAAGTTTACATATCCCTCTTTTTTCATCCTTTAAATTTTGGGAGTGGCATGTATACCCTTTTTAAATTACTCCTTTTATTTATTTATCTATTTCTAACACAATTCAATATATGTTTATGTGTGATTATTGCATGCTTTATGTAATGCTCTATGTGCTTAATTGTTTATTTTATGTTTGGTGGTTGGTAATCTTCATCTATCCTCATATAGTATGATCATACACTTACCCAAGTACTTTGATTTCGTATAAATAAGAATGAGTCCACATCTATTTAGTTGTTTACATTTTCATATGAATTGTAATAATAATCATTTACATATGAATTGTGATATATATATATATATATATATATTTATATATATAACACTAAAACTTATATATTCTCACCAACATTCGTGTTGACAAACTCTATCTTTATACATGCTACAGGTACAAGTAATTTACATTGATCAAGATTGAAGATATTAGTTTGACCTTAGGATATCTATTCATGTTATGTAAAAGAACGATTATTTGATTTAATTATTGTAATTTGTGTACTTGATGTAATGTTAATGAAATTAAATAATAACTGCCACATTAATTAGTGTCTTTTGAGCTTCTGTCCAATCAATACGTTACACCCTAGCATTTTCTGCCACCTTTGGTCGGGGTGTGACAGATTGGTATCAGAACTGAATGCTATAAGATAGGTGGTTAGATATAACGACCTAGTAGCATGCTTAGGGTCCCTATATGTGATATGCCTTTACGTGTTTACACCCTGAATTATGTTATTGATTGCAGCAGCTTAAATATTATTTAATGATTTAATTCTTGTACACAAAAGCACACACTTAATCCGAGGCTATGCCTCACTCTCAAAATTGTTTTCAAAACTTTAGGACGATTTTAAAAGTAAATGGGAAATTCCTTAAGAAATCCCGCCTTTTCACTCTCCTCTCCTTGAGGAAGATTCGTGTGACGGATATGTAGTAAACTGTAAGAGTGACACACTTGTTTACCGAACACTTGACACCAAGGCTTGCGAGCCTTAGGAAGTGCAATGCGCATAAATCTCAATCAACCGCGAGACCCGGTTGCCTTCCTGGAGTGTTTAGTAAGGGTGTGGAACTTATTAAGCCAAAGCATATCACACCAAACGAAACCGAATCTACTACCCTCATTGTATCAAACGTGGTCATGTAACGATCACACTCTTAAATCAACGATGAGATTTTTGTTTAATTTTTTTTATTTTGTTAAGAATGAATATTTTCTCAAATTATCAATTTCATCAATACTCTAAGTTAAGGTTATTAAAATTTTATTTTGTATTCTAAGTTAAGGTTATTAAAAATTTTATCTTGTATTCTCATGATTTTTCATAAAACTCAAAATTTCACATAGTTATACAATTTTTCTTTTTCCAAAAACATAATAAAATTTTCACATGTCGTCATTGTAGCATGTCATCTTCCCGCTTTACTAACCGTAACCGTCGCACCGGCAACTCAGGCTGTAGCATGTCATCCCGCATCGCTAAGGGAATCGTGGAAGGCCTCCCAACAATCATCTTTCAACTCCAAACTGTGAATGCTCCTACATCATCCACAACTCCGAACCCAATTTCTTGCTCCATCAAACAATTCAAGGGTGCCAACCTGCCCGAATACTTCGGTATCGACGGTGCTACCATTCTCCTCCAATGGTTCAAAGAAATTGAGAGGTGTTCCTCCACTGTGAATCACCTGAGGACAAGAAAACCATGTACGCTTCTAGCATACTCAAGAAGAATGCCCTTAATGGGTGGAACGGCGAGAAGCGCACACTTGGCGCTGAGGTTGCCATGACCTTGCCATGGGATGAGCTCAAGAAACTCATTCTCAAGAAGTTTTTCCTGAAACATGAGCTTCGGAAGTTGGAAGAGGAGTTTTGGAATTTGAAACAAGAAAGTGGTAATGACACCATCTACAACGATCGATTCCATGAATTGAGCCTTCTCATCCCCTACATGGTCACTCCCCTTGAACGTTCAATCGACAAGTACATCTCAGGTTTGCCTATGCAAATCCAAGATTCCGTCCTAAGTCGTGACCCTCAAACCCTCCATGATGCCATCACCTTAACCGGTACCCTCACCGAAAACCATGTTAAGGCCGAGACCTTGACGCGGAAGAGTTCCAAGAAGCCCACATCCGAGCCCACCAAAGAACCCAAGCCCTAATCTTCCAAACCCGAGTCTTCTAAGCCCGAATCCTTCAAGCACAACAACAACAACCCTCCCCACTACCGCAACAATAAAAGAAAGCCCAATTCCCAAAACTATGTGTTGGCCCAATCGCAAGCCCAACCCACCAAGAAGCCCTACACAGAACCCCACCCATTATGTGATACGTGTAACTTTCACCACTCGCCTAACCTCAAGTGTCGACAATGCACCTTTTCAATAGATTTGATCACCTCTTTACCACATGTCGTGAACGTAACCAACTTTTGATGCAACCATTTATCTCACATCTTACCCAACCTCAAACTTTACCCTATGCTCAACCGTTTAGTCAATCACCCCCAACTATTAGAGCCGGCTACAATTGTGGAGACCCTAACCATTATCGCAATGAATGCCCAAGACTCGCACACATGAACCAAATTCAATCCTACCCAACCCAAACTGCTCAATATCAAGCTTACCAAGCCCAAGTAAATCAACTTCAACCATTCCAAGCAACTCAAGCCCAACCCATTCAACCAATTCAAGTAAACCAAACCCCAATCAACCAATCAACCTCAAGTGACCAAGCTACTCAAGGACAAGTGTGTTACACAAACGGTTCCCAAGTTTAAGCCTAACCCTTTATGAAGACATGCTACGCAAAAGACGTTTCTTTTATTTAGTTCTTTTCATTTAAATATAATGTATTGACTTCATTAAATCTCCAATTTTGTTATTTATGGTTATTTATAATGGTGTTTCAATCACTCATTTATTCCTATTTTGTCGTTTAGTGCACTATTTATTATTACACAATTTATTATCATGATTTAAGTGGTCTATGACCGCTTATTTACCGGGACTATGTGCACGGTGATGTGCATAGTTATCTTATAGTACTGTATTGGTATCATAAACTACCTATGACCGATTTCTACAAACGTGTTGGAAATTGGGACTATGAACATGTGTTATACATAGTTATATAATAGGAGTCACATGTACAAATTTTATTTTGATATTTTA
Source organism: Bidens hawaiensis (assembly GCF_021521415.1). Taxonomy (NCBI): domain Eukaryota; kingdom Viridiplantae; phylum Streptophyta; class Magnoliopsida; order Asterales; family Asteraceae; genus Bidens; species Bidens hawaiensis. The sequence goes on along the minus strand of NW_027499601.1, from coordinate 46,385 downwards.
ATACATGGCTACCCAAACCCTCCAAACTCACCTCATTCTCGCGGTACTCTTTTCTCATCCGATTTTATAATCTTGATTTCGAGCCTCATATGTTATTATATTTTTCTAATCATGTGATTCGTTTGATATGTGAACCTGACTAAGTGAATACTTATTCATAATTTTTGTTGTCATCATAAGTATTTCTATTTATTAAATTTCAAAATTCCCTCTATCTAATTATTTAATTTAGTTATTATTACTTTTGACGATTAACTTAGTAATTTCGTTTTATTTTGCAAAATTTTTACTAGCTATTTATGCTAATCAAATTTCACTCATTTATTTTATTTATTTATTTATTGCTCTTGCTCAGATGGTTCCATTTATTTATCAATTTAAAAAGTTTTTCATTCACCTTGTTTATTCGAACCCGCACAACGGGACGAACCATGTGCATCATGCGATGATCTAAATAATTATGAGTGCACACATAATTATCGAAATCCTCGCATGGAACTCATAGTGAATACGGTTGTGTGTCATAACCCAGAACCGAGGGTGATTTTGGGTAAATATACAAATGTCGATGTGATTAGGGCATGGTGGATACGCCGCTGGTACATCATATATATAAGTGTCCTTATCATGTGTTCCGTTTGAAGCGTTATTTGGGTCACCTGAAGATCTGTGTTATATTATATATATATATATATATATATATATATATATATATATATATGTTGGTGGTACTCCCAACAGACGTGTCTTCAATACTTCGACTTGCAAGGTGGAGGTGGTGTGTAACACCGACATCACAAGTTACCAATTGCCAAAACCTAGCAATGGACCTGCTGAGCTTTTCGACTATGTTAAGCTTTTTAAGTCGTTTAACGTACCGGATTTGGAAATTTCTGAAGAAGAAGAAAGAGCTGCGACGAAGATGATACTCGATGAGGAAGAAAATCTATTGCAAAGACAGCTGATTGATAAATGTCAACATTCCTCATCAAACACTATCGGTACCCCTGCTGCCTCAACTGAAGAAGAATTTATCAATCCTTTTCACTCTCAGCATGAAACAACCATTGATGAGATCTCTTCTAATTTGGAAGATAATTTGCATGTCGGTTCTGTTCCGACCACGAGAATTCAAAAAGATCACCCTTTGGATAATGTGATTGGTGATGTGTCCTCAGGTGTACAAACGAGAAGTAGCTTGAATGAACATACCTGTGTTTATACAAGCATTAAGGAGACATGAATAATCAATGACTGCCTGTATACCTGCTTTATAAGTCAGATTGAACCAAAGAATTATCAAATGGCTTTAAAGGACAGCTCGTGGGTCGAGGCCATGCAAGAAGAGTTGGCTCAATTTGAGAAGATGGAAGTTTGGACTTTGGTTGAAAAACCAAAGAATGTGCATGCGATAGGCACAAAATGGGTGTTTAAGTGCAAGAGAGATGATAAGGGGATTATTATAAGAAACAAGGCGAGGCTAGTCGTTAAAGGTTTTAATCAACAACAGGGGATTGATTATAACGAAGTGTTCGCTCCTGTCGCCAGGTTGGAAGCCATAAGATTGTTTTTAGCGTTTGCTGCTTATGAAAAGATGAAGGTGTTTCAGCTAGATGTGAAGAGTGCGTTTTTGAATGGGAAAGTTGATGAGGTTGTGTATGTTGAGCAACCTCCGGGTTTTCCAGACCCAGACTTTCCAGATCACGTGTACAGGTTGAGCAAGGCGTTGTATGGATTACATCAGGCACCTCGTGCCTGGTATGCAACTTTATCGGATTACTTGCTCGAGAATGGTTTTGAAAGAGGGAAAATTGATAGCACGTTGTTCTTCAAAAGAGATGGAAGCGACTTCCTGCTGGTACAAGTCTACGTGGATGACATTATATTTGCTGCATCAAAAGTCTCCATGTGTCAGGAGTTTGAAGCCGTCATGAAGAAAAGGTTTGAAATGAGTGCTATGGGTGAACTAACTTTCTTTCTAGGATTGCAGGTTGATCAGAAGAAGGACGGGATGTTCATTCATCAGACGAAGTATGTTCATGATGTGCTCAAGCGCTTCAAGATGGAGGACAGTTCTCCATATGATACTCCAATCTGCGTCAATCACAAATTGGGTGCTGAAGTAGACGGTGATGCAGATGTGGACCCAACTCAATATCGGGCAATAATAGGTTCTTTAATGTACTTAACTGCATCTAGGCCTGATATAATGTTTGCTGTTTGTCTTTATGCACGTTTTCAGGCAAATCCAAAAGAATCTCATTTGAAAGGGGCAAAGAGGATACTGCGGTATCTCAAGGGCAAGCCGAAGCTGGGGTTGTGGTACCCGAGAGGAGGAGACTTGGAGCTGGTCGCTTACACAGATTCTGATTATGGAGGGTGCAATCAGAGTCGGAAGTCAACAACGGGAGGATGTCAGTTTCTTGGTGGCAGATTGGTGTCGTGGCAATGCAAGAAGCAGACTTCAGTCGCAATTTCAACCTGTGAGGAATAAATAATTGACAGCTAAATCATTAACTCTTACGAAGTAACAGACTTGAAAAATAATTTCATTTCCCTTTTTCTTTCAAAAGTTTAACATAAATCGCCCCGACCAAAACAAAGTCTTCAGGTAAACGGCTATCCCGAAGATCCAATGGATCAGCTGGACCGACCACATACTAGTATGTGTCCTTCTAACTAAGTATGATCGACTAATTTTAAGCAAAAGAATGAAAAACTCATCATAAACCGCCCCGGTCACTATCAGTAATCTGGTTAATGGCTATCCTCAAAATCTACAAGTAGAAAATGAGGACCAAAACATATCCGAAGACATGTCCTTCAAACTAATGTAACCGACATATTTTTAAGCGATTAGTGACGTTTTTTTTTTTTTTTTTTTTTAAATAACACAAGAAAAGCATGGTTACTCGGGATTGATCATCCCATTCAGTTCAATAAGGTTTTGAAATCTGGATTTGTCAAACGCTTTAGTGTATAAATCAGCGAAATTATCAAGCGTATCTACCTTTTCAAGAATTATCAGTTTCTTCTCAGCACAATCCCGTATGAAATGATGACGTATGTCAATGTGTTTAGTTTTACTATGTTTCACGGGATTGTTAGTTACTGAGATAGCAGCTGTGTTATCAATGCAAATAGGAGTAAGTAAGAAATTCAGACCATAGTCGCGCAATTGTTGTTGTATCCAAAGAACCTGAGAGCAGCAGTTGGATGCTGCCATGTATTCTGCCTCACAGGTTGAAATTGCGACTGAAGTCTGCTTCTTGCATTGCCACGACACCAATCTGCTACCAAGAAACTGACATCCTCCAGTTGTTGACTTCCGACTCTGATTGCACCCTCCATAATCAGAATCTGTGTAAGCGACCAGCTCCAAGTCTCCTCCTCTCGGGTACCACAACCCCAGCTTCGGCTTGCCCTTGAGATACCGCAGTATCCTCTTTGCACCTTTCAAATGAGATTCTTTTGGATTTGCCTGAAAACGTGCACAAAGACAAACATCAAACATTATATCAGGCCTAGATGCAGTTAAGTACATTAAAGAACCTATTATTGCCCGATATTGAGTTGGGTCCACATCTGCATCACCGTCTACTTCAGCACCCAATTTGTGATTGACGCAGATTGGAGTATCATATGGAGAACTGTCCTCCATCTTGAAGCGCTTGAGCACATCATGAACATACTTCGTCTGATGAATGAACATCCCGTCCTTCTTCTGATCAACCTGCAATCCTAGAAAGAAAGTTAGTTCACCCATAGCACTCATTTCAAACCTTTTCTTCATGACGTCTTCAAACTCCTGACACATGGAGACTTTTGATGCAGCAAATATAATGTCATCCACGTAGACTTGTACCAGCAGGAAGTCGCTTCCATCTCTTTTGAAGAACAACGTGCTATCAATTTTCCCTCTTTCAAAACCATTCTCGAGCAAGTAATCCGATAAAGTTGCATACCAGGCATGAGGTGCCTGATGTAATCCATACAACGCCTTGCTCAACCTGTACACGTGATCTGGAAAGTCTGGGTCAGGAAAACCCGGAGGTTGCTCAACATACACAACCTCATCAACTTTCCCATTCAAAAACGCACTCTTCACATCTAGCTGAAACACCTTCATCTTTTCATAAGCAGCAAACACTAAAAACAATCTTATGGCTTCCAACCTGGCGACAGGAGCGAACACTTCGTTATAATCAATCCCCTCTTGTTGATTAAAACCTTTAACGACTAGCCTCGCCTTGTTTCTTATAATAATCCCCTTATCATCTCTCTTGCACTTAAACACCCATTTTGTGCCTATCGCATGCACATTCTTTGGTTTTTCAACCAAAGTCCAAACTTCCATCTTCTCGAATTGAGCCAACTCTTCTTGCATGGCCTCGACCCACGAGCTGTCCTTTAAAGCCATTTGATAATTCTTTGGTTCAATCTGACTTATAAAGCAGGTATACAGGCAGTCATTGATTATTCATGTCTCCTTAATGCTTGTATAAACACAGGTATGTTCATTCAAGCTACTTCTCGTTTGTACACCTGAGGACACATCACCAATCACATTATCCAAAGAGTGATCTTTATGAATTCTCGTGGTCGGAACAGAACCGACATGCAAATTATCTTCCAAATTAGAAGAGATCTCATCAATGGTTGTTTCATGCTGAGAGTGAAAAGGATTGATAAATTCTTCTTCAGTTGAGGCAGCAGGGGTACCGATAGTGTTTGATGAGGAAGGTTGACATTTATCAATCAGCTGTCTTTGCAATAGATTTTCTTCCTCATCGAGTATCATCTTCGTCGCAGCTCTTTCTTCTTCTTTAGAAATTTCCAAATCCGGTACGTTAAACGACTTAAAAAGCTTAACATAGTCGAAAAGCTCAGCAGGTCCATTGCTAGGTTTTGGCGATTGGTAACTTGTGATGTCGGTGTTACACACCACCTCCACCTTGCAAGTCGAAGTATTGAAGACACGTCTGTTGGGAGTACCAACAACATAACCGACTAATATTCCTTCATTGGCCTAATCAATGGATTTGACTTTACCAAATCGTTCATTTACCTTATCCGAGTTGCACCGACAGTCTAATTATAGAAAACAATAAAGAATTGACAGCTAAATCATTAACTCCTGAACCGCGACTTTATTGATCTCAAAACGCTATATAAACATGACTATAATGCAATTAAAAGATATTACATACTCCTTACGTTATTACGACACTAAGCCCTAACATATTTACGGGTTACAAAGACGTATAAACTAGTTTCGAATTCAAGTTTTGCCGAAGAACCCTAACTCGTCGATCATCATCAATTGTTTAATGTTTTAGGTAATCAATATAAGCTTTAAGTTCGTTATTCATCATCTAACATTAACCCTAAACCAATTTAATCAAACAACAAAGAACTAATCTGATTTGAACACTAGGGTTTGGTTTGGGAAGATGAAGTACTGGCTTGCATTATTTTTAATATATGGGTGTCATCTTTTAATCAAGCTATGGCGCTGGCCTGATGGTCAGCGCATGTTTCTTAAGTGGTGAACCGGCCTGGGGCGCGAGTTCGAGTCCCCCAGGCTCGGTTTTTGATTTTTATTTTTTTAAAATTCATTTTTAGTCAATCTTTATTATTATTACGCATATATAACATTAGATAAATGTCATTTTAATAAACCGGATTCCGTTTATGGTCATTTGTATTTATAACTCATAATCCTTTAATAAACCTTATTTCATTAGTAAGATAAAATAGAATAAAATAATACAATAATAAGATCTTTTACTACTATTGCTTAACGAACCAAACTATATTCAAAACAAAGCTTCGTCTAATTATCCCGACTAAGATATATATACAAGTTTTAATATTTGCTTTGTTCATTTAAATATCAACCATAAATAATAATAATAATAATAATAATAATAATAATAATAATAACAACAACAAGCAAAACAAATTAATAACATATTAATCTTACTTAAAACAGTATCGAATCTCAAAACCGTCATAAGACTTGTTTTTTATTGCTTTTATAACTAACTAATACATACGTTAACAACTAGGAACTTTTGTCGACGTAACTCGGGAAGCTCATCCGTTTCTATCTTAATTTTTTTTATCATCATCTCATCTTCATTAATCCACTCGTTAAGGTGAGTTTACATATCCCCCTGTTTTCATCCTTTAAATTTTGGGGGTGGCATGTATACTCTATTTGAACTACTCCTTTTATTTATTTATCTATTTATAACACAATTCAATATATGTTTATGTGTGATTATTGCATGCTCTAAGATAATGCTCTATATGCTTAATGTTTATTTTATGTTTGGTGGTTGGTATCTCATCCTCATCTAGTATGATCATACACTTACCCAAGTACTTTGATTTCGTATCAATAAGAATGGGTCCACATCTATTTAGTTGTTTACATTTTCATATGAATTGTAATACTCATCATTTACATATGAATTGTGATTTATTTATATATATATATAACACTAAAACTTATGTATTCTCACCAACATTCGTGTTGACAAACTCTATTTTTATACATGCTACATGTACAAATAATTTACATTGATCAAGATTGAAGATTTTAATTTGACCTTTGTATATCTATTCATATTACGCAAAAGAACGATTTATTTGATTTAATCATTGTAATTTGCGTACTTGATGTAATGTTAATGAAATTAAATAATAATTGCCACATTAATTAGTGTCTTTTGAGCTACTGTCCAATCAATACGTTACGCCCGTCATGTTCCGCCGCCTTTGGTCAGGGTGTGACACGAAGACCAAGCATGGATAATCATGGACATATATAGGCCTCTCATGCTATAAGTTGGGGCACTTGAAGTCACTCTCTTTAGGTTGGGCGTGGTCATTACGGTAACGTGGAGGTAGATATTGAGGTGGGTAGGTTTCCGATACATAACATGTGAAGGAATCAAGGGATGACGTGATGATCCAGATGACAGAGAAAGCCGTGCGGCTTGGGGTAGAGTCAGGTGGAACGAAAGACCGCCCCCCCTCCATAGGCTTCATCGGCTTGGTTGTGGGAACGGGACGAAACCGTGCACCTTTACTCACAACAAGACACTAATATTTATAACGACGCTACCCAATGTTGGTGTGTGCGCCGCAATTATATTGGCAGATAATATCTTCCATTATCGAGGTTAAGGAAGATTCGAGTTACTATCACTAGGAGATTTCCTAATGCTACAAATATCTCCATTAAAATCGTGTTCAAAATCTTAGTATCATATTAAACTTGCTAAGGTTGGTCTAAATTGTCTAGTTTGAACCATGGTTTTGCTAAGGTTGGTCTAAATTGTTGAGTTTGAACCATGGATTGGGTCGTAGACCGGATTTGTGGAAAAGAGATTTTTCCTTTATGTTTAACTATTGTTTTACCTGACGCAACGTAAAACCCAAGTGTAGTTGATCCCAAGCATTGAGTCAGTAAGTCGACACAAATTTGGTCGGTTTCAGTTATATATGTTATTGTACAGAACTAACACCAAAAAGAAAGCAAAAAAGATTATAATTTGAGGTGGACCAATGGAGCGTCGTTGGTAAAACCGAATAGTTATCGATCCCAGTTGTTGAGGCATATAGTCTACGCAAATTCGGCGGGTTTCTTTCATGTTCATTATGCAACCGGAATTCAAAAAATAACCAGCATTTGTTGGGCTTTCGTTATGGTACTGAAACTAAAATAAATTGCGTCGAGTCTACACGAATTCAGTCGGTTTTCATCTCGTTCGTTACGGTACCGGAACTAAAAAACAAAAAGGAAAAAGAAAACAAAAACAAAATTTGCATTCGGTTTTGTTACATTTGTTATGAACCAGAACTATAACAAACCAAAAAGAAAAAAAGAAAGCCTTGACCAACAAGATGTCACAAAATGGCCCCAACAGGGACTTTGCGACACCAATTCTCTTAATTGTATATAACGAGAAAAGCTAACTGAGTTAGGGCCAAAGGACATACGTTATTTTTTTTTTCTAAACGTAAAATATAAAACATGTTAATTTTAAAGATAAAGGGCGATAACTGAAATCAGGTACAAACATAAAGGACAAACTCTATAATTTTGTTTAGATTTTGGTCATTGTGTCTTTTTTTTCGTCATTATGTCTTTGTGCTCAACATTTGTCTTTCTACTTATGATTGTGCTGTAGTCATTATGTAATACATTTTTGGTATTTTGTTCGGAATTGACATGTGTCATTCACTTAATTTGAGAAAAATAGTATTACGTTCAAGTCATTGGATAATATGTAGTTTCCATTGTGTTTACGTTTTAGGTCATTGTGTTATATGTATTCACCATTATGTCTTACGTTTCAGGTCATTGTGTTATATGTATTCATCATTGTGTTTCACGTTTTAGGTTATTGTGTAATATGTATTCATAATTGTGTTTTAGGTATTAGATAATTTGAAGTTATTTTATCATTATATTTACATATTATTATTTTTATTGTACAACGGTGTTATTTGTATTAGAAAAACACAATGATGAGTTGACAGACAGAATGACCAAAAAAACACAATGACAAATTGAAAGACACAATGAAGAAAAAACACACAATGGTAAGTAAAAAGACACAATGAGGTAAATTTTGTTTTATTTTTTATATAACAAAATCATACTCATATTAAAGATAAAAAACGCTTGTTATTATGGTGAAATTTTTTAAAAACAAATATCATATGAAAAAGTTATAAACGTTTTAAAATGATGGGAAAATTAACATTTGACTTGCATGTGGAGAGAGAAAATATGTAATGTTACTTTTATACATTTTTTTTCTTTGATTCTTAGTTGACACATGTCAATTAATTATTTTTAACCACATTTCTCATTTTTGTTGGCCTTTTTAGAATAGCTCAACCCCAAATTAATAATCTATATGTGTTATAATATAATTAAAGATAACTATATGTATAATCACTAGCTTAATTCAATAGCAATAGTTGTGGATTCTAGTCTCACTTAAATTTAGACTATTAGCACTTTAAAAATTGTAAAAAGAAAGATAACCATATGTTTTGTAATTGTTAGTTTCTAAATATGAAAATACACTTTAATTTTATACTTTTCTTTATTAAAATTATACAACTTAAAAAATAATTAACTATTATTATTAACTAGTGATTTACTCGTCGCGTTGTAGCAGGACAGTTGGTAAAAACTCCATCGTTGAAATCTGGGTGTTGGTAGAACCCGAATATTACAACGTGGGTCGACGCAAATTTGGACATTATCGGCTAGGCCCCACTGGTAAAACCTGAGCGTTAAAACCCAAAAAATAAATTGATCAAGTTAACATATAAAAATGAAAAATATTTGACGTTTATTTCGTCGGTAAACCCGGACGGTGATAAAACCCATGCGTTGCCGGCCTCGGGCATTGAGACGTTAACTCGAAACGCATTCGGCCGGTTTGTTTTACTTTCGTTACGGTACCAAAGCTTAAAAATGAAAAACGTATAGAAATTGAGGGGGACCAATAGGGTGGCGTTGGCTCGTAAACTCAGCCGTTAATAAAACCCGATCATTGTTGGTCCCAAGCGTTGAGGCCATGAGTCTACGCGAAATTAAACTCGGGTTTCCGTCACATTTGTTACCGTACCAAAATTATAAAAGAACATTAAATTGATGTTCGATCGGCTTCCATAATGTTTGATATTGTACCGGAAAAAAATGCAAAGACTAATATGGTTCCGTCAAGTGGCCCAATCAACACATGGCGGGTCCAAATTCTTTAATTGTTATATAAAATAATAATAGATTTTCACCTGGCTCGTTGTGTCGGAGCAATTGGTAAAACTTCAACGTTTAAACCTGAGTGTTGGTAAAACTTGAGCGTTACTTAGTGAGTTGACGCGAATTCAATTAGTATCATTTACGTTCTTTATGGTATACACACTATTTGTAAAACCTTAGCGTCCAAAAAATATATATTCGTCAAATTAACATATAAAAAAAATGAATTATTTAAAACGAAGTTTGTTTGGTTAGTAAACCCAAGTGTTGTCGTCCCGGACATTGAGGCGGTAACCGGACACGAACTTGGTCGGGTTTGGCTTCGTATGTTACGGTACTAGAGGTAAAAAAAAGGGAAAAGGTACATAAAAATTGAGTAGACCAGTGGGGTGGTGTCATTCGGTAAACACGGGCGTTGGTAAAAACCGAGCGTTGTCTGTCCTTGACGTTGAAACGTTGAGTCTATGCGAATTGGGTCGGTTTTCGTCAAGTTTATTATGATATCGGAATTAAAACAAACAAATAAAAATACAAAATTATAATTCGGTTAGTTTATGTTATATTTGTTACTATACCTAAACAAAATAAGAAAAACAAAATTGTATGAACAAGTAAGGTGCCACTAAATGGCCCAATTACAGTTTCGACACCAAACTTATAATTTATATGTATGAGATAATAATTGCTTATGGTAGTTTCTTTTCTTTTTTATAAAAGGTCCTAGTCTTCTAGGCATCTAGTGGGTTCGTATATATAATTTGTTTTTTTTATTAAATTAAGGAAGGTTTGGAATATTTTGCATGGGAGGAGACATGCCCGTTGGATAAGATGAACGGTCACAATAAAAAATTAAGGCGACATAAGACATCACGGCAAGCATATGAAAATCATTAAACTACATATATCAGCTTGTCATCCACTTGGAAACTGACATTTCTAGAAGAAAAGCATAATCACATAGCTATAAACATCACCAGTGCAACACACTCGTTTTTTAATCAAATCCTTAACTTAGCATGTTTACAAAACATTGGGCATCCAAAACGTCCCGGACGAAATTCCAGGGCGTTTTGAGGCATATAGCAAGTGGGGAAACACCCACTACGGATGGTGTAAGTTTTTGCTCACAAACTATTACTGTTAAACATTTCCACTTCAACGGGCCAAGAGTTTGTTGCTTCTATTTTTTATTTTAAACAGTGCCAACAAAAAACCGTTGAAAATGCTGTAATACAATATTGTGTTTCAATTTATATAATAAAAAAACGAAGTAAGAAATATAAAGGTATTTGTATTAAAAATCTTATTATTGTTTTCTCCTTTTTGTAATGACCAACGAATAAAAGCCCAGTTTTCTAGGGCGAACAAAGGTAAAAGGTGACTTCATTCGCTCACAATCTTGCCCAAGCCATCTTCTGTATTAGAGAAAACCTACCGTCCAATGACCCACTACAGTACAACTCCATTTGAATTGGATTTTAACTTGAAACCTTGTAAAATTCACTTCCACTACGATACCAATTAAGTTAAAGCTCTGTTTGTTTTCTCTTACTACTGCACTTTCAACTTTTTTGTTTTTGATAAATGGATTGATAAATACAATACGCAATATTTTAATCAAGTTACAAACAAACATCAAGTAATAAGCTATGATGTATAAATTGATACAATTGTTATTTAATAATATTATATTATAATCCTTTCATGCTAATATTTGGATAAGCGATTTTGCCATTTGTGAATCTATAATATGAAAACTTAACTTTCCTAATTCCTTTTGTTGTCCAACTAGTGTTTGTACGGCGCCGGAATAGCTGGTAAAACATTAGTGTTGAAACCTGGGTGTTGAAATTCCTCGAGTGCAGGGACAGATTCACAGGGGGCAGACCCTCCGGCCAATCGAAATTGGTATGTACAGGGTAGCAGAGATCGACATGTTTTTAATAGTTTGACACTTAAACTTTGTAGTTGGCGGCAGAGTAATAGAAGTGAGTACAGAACAATGAAGAATACATTAAGAAATTGTTTTACGATGATTGGAGAAGATGTAAACTTGAAACTACGGTTATGTCCATTTGGAAAAGAAAAAGAAGAATAAAATAAGAAAATGCTTTTTAGTTTGTACCACTCAATACACCTATTTAATACTTACTCATAAGTGATTGGATATGTCCCTTTTATTTTATTTTAATTTATTTCTTTTAGAATTTGGATAAGTTAACCACTTGTTTGTTAGTTATTTTTGTTTTACTTAACTCTTGCATTATTAATTAGATTTAATTATTTACATTTGCTTATCTTAACTCAATTTGATTTTTCTTAAGTTTCCCTATTCTTTTAATAAAATGTATAATTAAAGAATAATCTTTAAAATGTATTTAGTTGTGATATTATGGTAAAATAATTCAAACTAAGCATTGATAAAAAAATAAGATTGTTAGCTAACGATATGTATTGTTATAGGTTTAGTTACGATATAAAAATGTTCATATTGTGACATTCCGATTGAAATGTTATGGTACCAGCCACTGCCTAGGTGTTACGACGGTAAGGAATAGACAACGTTGGTGAAACCTAAGCGTTATCAAGTTAGCATATAAACCCAGGTGTTGAAATACCCTGAGTGTTTGATGTTTATTTGGTCGGTAAACCCGGGCAATGGTGAAACCCAAGCTTTGTCGGTCTAGCCTTGAGTCGGTAACTCGACACGAATTCGGTCGCTTTAGGTTGCTTCCATTACGGTACCAAAGCTAAAAAAATGGTAAAAATATAACAATTGAGGTGGACCAATGGGTGGTGTCGGTCGGTAAACTTGGACGACGTTGGTAAAACCCGAACATTGTCAGTCACAGTCGTTAAGATTGTGAGTCTACGTGAATTCGACATGTTATGTGCGTTACAGTACAAAAAGTAAAACATATATATATACACACACATTAATACGGTGCCGTAAAATGACCCAATCGATACTTAACGACACCAAACTTTCAATTTATTATACGTAATAATTAGACAAAGCATCAAATACATAATTTATCCACTATAAACAATACATTAAAGATAAGTATATCTGTATTATTAAAGCATCACCCAAAACCAAAGCAAGTCACACTTGCAAGAAATAAATTTATTTTAAAGATTTTAGGCAAATTTAAAAAGGGTTTTCCTATACTCTCATCGCACAGTATTTTGAAAAACCTTGTTCATGCTAAGAATTTGGTTAGTTTCTTTTGAACGGTAAGGTGTAAACATTATTGTTAGGAAAATAATGGTTTAAACTTTAGATCAACCTTAATTTTTGATAAATACTTAATTAAGACAACGTGACATAAAATAATTCTAGTTAATTATTGATAACTCTATGTCACATACATGTCCCTTAATACTTGATAGATCACCATTAGTTACAATTAAGCAATATAAGCCTTAATCAAGACTACACATATCCAAGATTCAGATCATCACGTTCATGTATACCAAGGGTTAAATAAAGATTTCTACGCCAAGATGAAGATGAAAAAATTATAAGATTAATCCATAGAAGACAAATTAACAACTTTGCTAAGATAGGTTGTTGGTTGTATAAACTTAGGATAAGTTTAAAAAAATATATATTTAAACACAATTGTTTAAATATACAAATATTTGAATTTCAACTATTTGAAAGACTTATTTCATTATTGGTAAGTCCGTCATATTGTGATGGTCGGTTAATTTGTATATGTTTTAGTTAGTTTATTATTTAGTTTTAATAGTTTATTTTAAGAACTTCGATACTTCATACGTGTATTATTGGATTTAAGGTAACAGGCATTAAAGTACTCAATTTGGACTTGTTGTGGCACAGAATGAAGACCCGGGATGTCCAGCACGCGAAGCGAGACAAGATAATGAATTTTGCTGGTAACAAGACCCATCGCGATACGCGATGGGCTTGTTTGAGGACCCATTGCGTATCGCGATGGGATTTAAAAATAATGTTGACTTCTGGTCCATCGCGATACGCGATGGACCAGTAAAGACCCCATCGCGTATCGCGATGGGGGGTGCAAATGGGAAAATTAGGTTTATATCATATTCTTCATCATAAAGAACCCTAACTCCGTTTTTATCAACAAGAGGCGATTCCAGCAGTCCAAGGAGGCGATTTTCACCACCATAGCTTGTGCCAAGATCTTACACATGATACATATAATCCGTATTGAAGATTTAACGATGTCAAGGCTTGGCTAATCTCCTAGAATCTCACCCGGGATGTATACTTTGTAATATTTACAGTTTTTCTCATGTGATTAAGAACACTCTTGTATAATTATTGATGATTGATATATGATTATTGATGTTTGGTATTTAAGTGTGTTCAATCGGTTTAGGTTTACGTTAGTCTGAACGATTTGTTACCAGTTGCTAGATAATTGATCATATGACTGTTTGGTTAGATTGAATACGATAAAACATACGATTGCCCTTAACTGAGTCACACTGGCAAGGACTGTTTGATATCCAGTGCCATGTGTAAAGTGATTGTGGATGTCTAAGGTTTTGTTTGATTGATCAGTCTGTAGTTAATCGTTAATAATTAATCCGTTAGGTTGCATGAGATAACTGTATATTGCTTACTTGAAGTCCAGGGTGTGATTTGCTTTTGTTAATTGATTGAAACTTGTTTATTTGTTTATTGCTTAATTTTAAACTCAACTTATTTGCTTGTGTGATCAGCACTACCATTTGTCACTTCATAAGATTATAAATCTGTTACACGCTTACACTGACCAGATATTCCTGGTGGATACGACACCTTATTTACCCTATCTACATAGGTTATTTAGGTCTTTGCATGACTCGAACGATGGTCATCAAAATGGTGCCGTTGCGGGGGAGTTAGTGCGCTTAGTGTTTTTCGTGTTATTTTTTTTGTGTTAAATTTTAATTTTAATTTTAGTCTCAATTTTTGTTTTCAGTTTTTAGTTTAAATTTTATTTTTCTATTTTACGCGGGGTGTGTTGTTTGTGCAGATAACATGTTTATGCACACTCGTCACTCGGGCAGACAGTCACCGTTAATTTTCGAGCCCGAGATTGAGAGACTAGCTCGGCAGAACCGAGCCAATAACAGAAATTCAAAAATGGCAGATCAAGACCAGAACCAAAACCAAAGCCAGAACCAGAAGCAAGACCCACTCCCACAAAATAACGCGTTTCACCCAGACAACATACCTTCACCACCAGACTTCAATAACCGAAACGACAATAATAAATCAGCTCGTGCTTCTAGAACCCGAAACCGAAACCGAAACCTTGACCAGGCTGAATCGTCAGCCCCGCATAATACCCCTAACCGCAGAATTCGAATTAATCTTAACGATGCTCACCATAGCATTCCGACAGAAGACGAAAAAAAGGGGGAATAAAATGTTGTGAATCAGGATTTGGAAGTTGAGGAAGAGGTTAACCTGTGGGTTGGAAGGAATCAGGCAGTTGAGCCCGAGAACGAGGGTTTTGAGATGGAAGATAAGGGAATTGGTAATTGGGACGAGGAGGTGGAAAAACCAGTGAATCAGAGATGGGTTGGAGCAGTTAACAGGAACAGGGGAAGGAATGATTTGGGTCGAAACAGAGTGAATCGGGTGGAAAGGCCCGAAAGAGTTCGACACATTCAGGTTAACAGGGGTGGTATGGTAAATCCCGGGGGGCGAAGGAATTTTGTAGCCCCGGTTCATGGTGTTAACAGTCGGTTCAGACCGGCTATCTAGGATGGAGCATCCCCGTTGGTTCCACAGGTGCGAGTGCAGGGACAACCGACTTTTAAGTCCCGACAGTCATATATCAACATCGTACCTCATTTTCATGGGATGGCTTCTAAGGACCCGTATTCTCACTTGACCGATTTTTGGCTATTTGCGGATTGACTGGAGATGGTACTTATTGTTAGGGCACAGAAATTTGACACTGTGGATACGTTATCCTGGCATATGACTGGATCAGTTATCCTTAGCATGTATTCCAGATCATAACGGGATCAAGGATCCTCAGTATCTATTGCTAATTAACGGTTGTTCTCATGTGTAGTCCTGTATTTAGCAGGTGTAACGGTTAGGAATCTCAGTCTATCCACTAAATTGTAGTCAATAAGATATGGCGCGTGCTCAAATGGTTGTAACACGTTTAGTGGGGATAATGGCGGATTTATAGGACTTCTTGTTGTGTTACAATTAATTGAGTATTGAGGATATGTTATTCTTGAAGACGTGTCTAGATCAATTATCCTTCTGAAGAGTTCTAGAGCTATGTCAGGATCATGGATCCTCGGTATTTGGTGTTATTAACGGTTGTTTCTTATATGAAGGCTGATATTTATCAAGTGCAATGGCTCCAAGACGTGGTCTACCTAATATTTCGCTACAAGGCACCTCCAGCGCGTGGTCAAAAGTGAAGACTAAGCTAGTGGGAGTAGTGCCATGAAAATAGGAATTATTGTTAGTTGTAATTTCCTTTATAAACATTGAGATAATGATCGATTAGGACTCACTTGTACTCTCACACACACTAGAGCAAAATCAATAATTCTCTCTACACAGTAGCTTACTTTGTAACATCGATCACGATCTCCAAACAATTGTAACCTTTTTTGTTATTAATAAATTGGTGATCGACGAGTTGTCATCTCCCGAGGTTTTTTTTGATCTGAACAAGATTAAAGGGTTTTTCCTCGCAACAAATCACGGTGTTCATCTCAATTCCGTTCATATATTCATAGTTATTAGCACTAAACCTCACATAACAGATTTGGATATATTATCCTTTGCCGATTTTTATCCAAAACAATTTGGCGCCCACCGTGGGACAATTGGTGCTATAATCCAGAAAATACCTTACCATTTTCAATCTTTTCATACCCATATCACTCTCAATGGCGTCTCAATCAACCTCTGCTTCATCAACCATGCCATCCTCGATTCCTCTCTCATCAAGGACTTTGCCGCAGATGTCTCCGCCAATCACGTGAGTACCACGGGCTGCTGCTGTTAAAGCATACATGGAGAATTAGAACAAGACTAACCAGAGGATCCATTGTGAGATAGAAGATCTCAAGAAGACTAAGAGGCCTGCGGAGGATCACACTCCCTTGATGCCTAGGATGCTTGATTTCACCAGTCCAGGATCCCTGACTCAGTTCACACAAGGATCATCTATCCTTAAACAGAGGTCCATGGGTCAACAGACTCAAGGATCCTCGTTGTTTCAGCAAGAATCATCTATCCTTCAACAGGGGTCCATGGGTCAACAGACTCAAGGATCCTCGTTGTTTCAGCCAGGATCATCTATCCTTCAACAAGGGTCCATGGGTCAGCAAACTCAAGGATCCTCATATTTCCAACAAGGATCATCCATCCTTCAACCAGGATCCTCTGGGTTATATCACCAAGGATCCTACAATTCCCAACCTCAAGGATCCTTCTTTCAGAATCAAGGATCCTCAGGAGTTCAACATCAACGATCATCCGAAGTCCATGAAGGAGATATAATCCCCATGCAGACCATAGCCTCTTGAGGACCAACTCCTGTAGCAGACGCTTCTTATCTCAGCTACTCATCCGGGATGCCAACCTTCACCCAACAAAGATGTAACACGTATGATCCTATATCCTTAAATGCTAACTGTGATTCCATGAAGGATGCATGTATCAACCAAGCTATGGCCAAGGAACTATAGAAACTTAAGGATATGATATCCAGCGTACCCGGGGTGATACGTCTAATTACCGAGATACCGGAGGGAAGCCACAAGTTATCCAGATTTGCTCCACCTATCTGTGATGCTGAAATCATGAAGTGATTCCAGACCCCCAACATGAAGACTTATGATGGGACCACTGATCCTGAGGAACATGTAGCTCAGTACAGAGAAAGGATGGAGATCAATCCTATTCCTGAGAGACTCAAGGAAGCTTGTTTATGCAAGGGTTTCAGATCCACACTTACAGGATCTGCATTTAAATGGTCCATAGATGAAGTCAGAAATAGGGCACTCAGATTCATACGGTTGGAAGATGACAAGAGGATCTAGGATAGTCTGGGGAATCAAACAAAGCAAGAATCCTCCGATAAGAAGCAAGGATTCTCACTCAAGAACAACAACTCGAAGCCCTAATCCAAATTCAATAATCAAAACGTTCGAGTTGTTGAAGAAGAGGATGATGATGAGGATTACCCCAGCATCTCAGAATATTGCTTCTCAGTAGATACTCATGTTTTAATTTGTGCCATGAAGGATCTGGGTGAGAAAGCGAGGTGGCCCCGAAAGAATGAAAAGTCAACCACCTTCAGAGACAAATCTAAATGGTGTGCTTTCCATGAGGATTTTGGTCACATGACGGACGATTGCATTGGTTTATGGAGGGAAATCGGATACCTCCTGAGCAAGGGCCACTTCAAGGAGCTATTTGGAAGAAAAAAGTCAAGGATCCAGAATCCTGAAGATGTTCCTCAAAAAGCAAGTTCGCCCCACCAGATGCTCAAGTGATCAACTTCATATGCGTAGGATCAGATATATGCGGCACTTCCTTCTCCGCAGCTAAGAGGCTTGCCAAGGAAACCAAGTTGGATAATGGGGAACGACCAGTTATATCCACCACCTTAACAACAGACAAAAGGATCTTCTTTGATGAAGAAGATAAATCAAGCATCCAGGATCCTCACCAAGACGGTTTGATTGTTACTTTATTTATAGCTAACCATTATGTACGTAGGATCCTAGTAGATGGAGGAAGCTCGATCAACATCATCCAACATGATGTACTTCAGAAGATGAACATACCGGACTCAGAGATCATCCCAAGAACATCAGTGCTAGTTGGTTTTAGTGGAGAAACCAAAAAGACATTGGGGGACATCAAACTCCCAATTTACATCGAAGGGTTAAATTCTTACCAAAAATTTTGTGTTCTTGATAACCTTTCTTGTTGCAATGTTATTTTAGGCAGGCCTTGGTTACATGGGATGAAGGTCGTGGCTTCTACTTACCATCAATGCATTAAACTCCCTACCCCTTGGGGAGTAGTAAGGATAGACGGTGATCAAGTGGAGGCCAAGAACTACTATTATTCATCAATGAGGCCGACAACCAAACAAACTATAGCATAGCAACCATAGCAACATCCTAGGGACGTACTGGAAGCTCGGGAGAAAGACATTAAAGAAGTATCCTTGGATCCCGAGGATCCAGATTTAAAGGTGTTCCTAGGATCCGGTATCACTAGTGAGATCGAGAAGGATATGATATCCTTCTTGAAAAGAAGAAAATCCACGTTTAACTTCAAACATTCAGACATGACAGGTATTTCTAAAGAGGTAATTACTCACAAGCTAGGCCTTGATTTATCTATTAAACCCGTCCATCAGAAGCGAAGGAAATTCTCTCCTGAGAGGAACATGATCATACAAGAAGAAGTTGAAAAACTTCTTAAGACCAGTATGATCAGAGAGGTTAAGTATCCTCGATGGTTAGCTAATGTGGTTGTCTTTCTAAAAAGAATGGAAAGTGGAGGGTGTGTGTCAATTTTACTGATTTAAACAAGGCATGCCCCAAGGATTCTTTCCCGTTACCACATATAGATTAAATAGTGGATGCGACGACATGCCATGAGATGCTCAACTTTTTGGATGCTTCCTCTGGATTTCAACAAATTCATATGGAACCATCTGATCAAGAGGATACAACATTCATTACTCCTACCTGCATATAATGTTATATTGCTATGCCGTTCGGACTAAGAAATGCAGGGGCAACATATCAAAGACTGGTCAACATGATGTTCAAGGATCAGCTAGGCAAAACCATGGAAGTCTACATAGATGATACGGTGGTGAAGTCAAAGAGAGCTGAGGATCAAATCAAAGATCTTGAAGAAGCTTTCAACATCCTGATCAGTACAATATGAAGCTGAATCTTTCAAAATGCCACTTTGGTGTCAAAGCTGGGAAGTTCCTAAGATACATGGTAACCAAAAGAGGAATAGAAGCAAGCCCTGAGCATATAGAAGCCATCGTCAACTTGAAGTCTCCCGCGAATGCTAAGGATGTCTAAAGACTGACGGGGAGATTAGTTGCTCTCAACAGATTCATTTCCTGATCCTCGGAGAAGTGCAAGGACTTCTATGACATCCTTAGGAAAAACAAGAATTTTGAATGGACAGAGAATCATGAAGTCTCCCTCAAAGCATTAAAGGATTACTTATTCTCAGCTCCAGCTTTAATGAAGCCGGTGGATGGAGAATCCTTATATCTCTACCTAGCTGTTTCAGGAAATGCTGTAAGTGCTGTCCTTGTGAAAGATCATGAAGGTGAACAGCATCCCGTCTATTATGTAAGTAAGAGTCTACTAGATGCGGAAGCCAGGTATTCTCCTTTAGAAAAATTAATTCTTTCACTTATTATGGCTTCCAATAAATTAAGACATTATTTTGAGACTCATACTATTATTTTGAGAACTAACTATTCTGTTAAAGAATGTTCTTAGAAAGCCAGAGTTATCAGGTAGAATGGCCAAATGGGCTATAAAGCTGAGTGCATATGATATTCGTACGAGCCAAGAACAGCCATCAAGTCACAAGCACTCGCAGACTTTGTGGCTGATTTCAGTTCGACATGCAAAGAGGAGCCGACTTGGAGGTCCAACAACTAGAAGAGACCAAGGATCCTTGGATACTCTTCACTGATGGAGCTTCCAATGTAAGAGGAACAGGATTAGGGATCTTACTGAAATCGCCATAGGGGGACATATTACCCCAGTCTATAGCCTGTGAGTTCCAAGAAAGGAACAATGAAGCAGAGTATGAAGCTCTGATCGCAGGTTTGCAATTAGCCAAAAGCATGAGGATCAGGTATCTTCAAGTATATATAGATTCTTTGTTAATAACTAACCACTTTAATGGCTCATACGCTGTTAAAGGTGAGAAACTAGTCAAATATCTAGATATTGTGAAGGAATTAGCAAAATCCTTCGAATTGTTTAATATTATACAGGTACCAAGGGAAGAGAATGCTGGGGCAGATGCCTTGGCAAATTTAGCCTCGTCTTTGAAGATTCCAGAAGACATGAAGATCCCAATCATTCATATACTCTCGCCAGCAACAGGAAAACAAGAAGTTGGGGAGATAACAAATGACAAACTAATCGTACTTTGGGATCCATCATCCTCAAACAGCCAAGGATCCTGAAATCTTTCAAACTCAAGGTATCACAATATATTTTATTAGATGATATACTATACAGGAAATCTCTTGCAGGTCCATACTTGAGGTGCATCGAGGAGCCTGAAATCCAAGAGGTGCTCAAAGCCTTTCATGAAGGTGATTGTGGTAATCACACAGGAGGTAGAGCCCTATTTTCTAGGATTCTAAGAACATGATACTTCTGGCCAACAATGAAGAGAGATGCCATGGAATACTCGAAGAAATGTGTTTGAACACGGATCTAATACGTTAACTATAAACAGATCTCAGATCTGTATGAATACTATTAATCCTATGTCACGGATCTAGCACATAATTACGTTTGATTATATCTGTTATATGTTATATGTATTATCAGTATTAGTGTATATATGTATGAATAATGTTAAGATGAATATCGAGAGCGATTTGGACAGAGTTTCGTTAATTATCTCTCAAAAACTGTTTTATTAAACGTGAACAGTGTTCACCTATAAATAGAGGATGGGGTTAGTTCGTTAACATCCCCTAATGAACTAACACCCAACTCGTTACATACATTAAAGTTAAATAACCATAACGAATCACCCCTTAATTCGTTAACATCCCCTAACAAATTAGGAGGGAATAAATTTAAGTCTTAGTTCGATAAACAACATTAGCGAACTAGACCTTACATTAACGAACTAATTAGATAAATAATTGTTTATTACATTAAACAAAACGACAAATACGTTAAAGATAAATACAAAGACTCGAGACGCAAAACCGTGCACTAACAGACACCCCCCTCGTCTTGAGCTCTTTGTCTTTAAATTACTTGAAGCTCTTGGACTGCCAGTCTCTGCAACTATGAATTCCGTTTTCATAACAAACACACACAACGCGTTGGAATTGCATAGCCAGGTCATAGTCTTCATTGCGCTCAATCAGAATCTGATTCTTGTGTAGCACATCATTGTCTATCTCGGTTAAATTCGCCAACCACATCGGGTCAATGATCTTTATCAGCTCAGTCTTCAACCCTGTACCCAGAACAATGACGGCCTCGCCAGTACGATTATCGTAGTACCAGCGGTTGAAGGATAGATGCATGTGTTGATTCAACGTCTTCACTGGCACCCGCTTTATCATCTTTGGCGGCTTTACTTTAAGAACCAACTTCTTCCAACCGGTCTTTGGGTCAATCTCATTGAGACGCTTACAGATGGGAATCTGTGGTTTAAAAAATTTGAACCCGTGGTTCACTTCAAACAGCAAGTGTTGATGAAACCAACTTGCATGTTTATTCCCACCTCTATTAATGAATGGACGGTACGCCAGAGTACGTACGTCCCACCTCGGTAATGAAAGAACATCAGACATCCTTTCATAGTATTGGACGCCTTTCTCCCATTTGACAATGCATACTTTAAGATCAGATTCAAACATCCAAGAGATAATATTACCTTGCACCTTGGACACAGACTTAAATGAAGTCTTCTGGTTTGATTTGACCCAAGATGCAGCTTCATCTTTTCGTTCTTGATCAACATAACGATACGCCTTGATAATTTTGCCAACTTTCTTATAGCTGAACCAACTGTTAATGTACTCAAGAGATGGGTCAATCTTCGGGTCGAATCTTCTGTCAACAAAGTCAGCAACTTGTTTACCCTTAGATGTCTTCTCGAGATGATCTTTTGCTTCCTTTACAATCTTCTCATTAAACACCGGAGCACCTTGATCAGCATTTGTGTGTTTAAACAAGTCAGGATACTCCTCAGCAGTCACATCTTCCATCTCAACTTCCTCATTATCATAAATAAAATCCATATTTATTTGAATTAACGGATCATCTGTTATACCTTCCTCATTCACCACCTCGATTTTAGGCTCTGTCTCTAACACGGTCAACTGTTCATCATTTAAACCTAGCAGTATTGAAATCTAATCACGTGTCAGAGACCTATTAACAAACTCACCAACCTCGATCACATCCCTGTTCACCACACTTCTAACCACCCCCGATCCATCTACAAATATCACAGTGTTGGATTCAATCATTTCAATTGGTTTAACATCAGTTGAATCCTGATACTCAACAATCTGTTTACTAGAATCATCACCGCCACTTGTACTTGTACCGGAAGATGAGCCGTGCGTTTGTTTAGGCTCACCTCCTACACCAGACTTGTCAGGATCTTCATCATCATTCTTGAGTTTCTTTAAGGCATCCTCTTTGCAAGTCAACTGCAAAATTAGATCCTCTTGCTCCTTCATTTTCACCCCCTGAGACTCAACAATCGCACGTATCTCTTTAGTCTCCTTTTGACAAAATGAAATATAACTCATCATCCATCTTTGATTTTCCAATAAACGTTCTTGATTCTGACGTTCAGTAGACATTTGGTTTTCATATAGATGAAGAAGATTTAACAGCATATCTGTCTGACGGTTCGGTGGCATGTTGTACAGGGATGGATGAACTGGTTGGATCAGTCCTTGAGACCTTGTAATTCTCATAAATGAGAGATCACTAGGTGGAGGAGGCCTCATTGACGATGTTGGAGGAATAGTAGATGGTGTAGCAGAAGGCATCAGTATCTCAGTTAAGGCCATCTGTGGAATCATACCTAACTGCTCAAGAGGTACCATTGTCATTGTCAATGTAAGCGCTGGAGTGCTAGTAGTAGTTGGCACAACCGGGCGTTGAGGAATTGTAGGACAAGGCGGTGGAACACCAATAATCACACCAGCTCCAGCTGATACTCGTCTCTTTGCCGGAACTTCAGAAGCTGGTGCTTTACCCTTTCGTTTCCTTTCACATTGAGCTGCAATGGTAGCAGCCAACGCAGCTTCAACAACAGCCTGTTGTTCTCTCAGAGCTGCATCACCATTACCACCATTTCCACCTTCATTACCACCATCATCTCCATCATCATCATCATCGTTCCCACCTTCTCCTCCCTCACGCTCGGAATCCGAGTCATCATGGATCCAGCGATCCTCGGGAGGACATACATAATCCGGGTTAATGATATGACCAATCATCCACTTATCCCTTGGCCTCTCCTTACAGTAAATCGTCATTCGTCGTACAGTGTCGGCCTTCATGTGTTCTAGATCAAGAACATCGTCCACCAACGTTTGATCAATCACCAGGTTTGGAATAAGGTCTTGAATTATCAATTGTAGAAACCGAGGATACAACAAGAACTTCTTCTTTTGAGTCGTTTGCTGAACTTGTTCTTTCAGATGATCAAAGATTAGCTCAGAATAATTAAATGGCTTGTTGAGGATAAGTGCAACAAAAGCTAAGTGCACACTGCTTCTGCATTTGTCAAATCCACCACGACGACCACTCATACAATGAATTAAGACATGTAGAAGATACTTGTATTGTGGGCATAAGCCATTTTTGTTCAACATAGATTCATCAATACTCCCACCGTAACGTAAACAAGTAAACAAACCCTTGATCAGCTGCTTGTCAAATTCACTTGGGTTGTCATCATTGTCACCAAAACGAAGCACACGGCTAACCACTTTCACATCAATTGTAATAACTATTTGATTTATCGTGGCTCGAATGTGATTCTCCACCTCATCATACTCAGCAGTATCCCAAAACTGCCTAATAATGTTCAGATAAACTTTAGGTCGAGCAGTGATTGCATAATGTATCACTGAACGTCTTAAGAATGTCAACATAGCTCCAAACTCAGCAACATCAGCAACATCTTGATCAACATAAGCACAAATGTTGTGCTTTGTGTCATATGGTAATAAAATAACTTCTTCCTGTTGTGCTTGAGGTGGTTGTTCTTGTGGTAGTTGCTCTTGATGCCTTTGATCAACAGCTGGGGGATATTGATTCAATTGATCAGCCATTTTACTGAATAAAAAGTTAAGCTAGCATAAGTAATGTGGAGATTTAATTTACAGTTAACATTTTACTGATTCAATAGATGTTGTGTTTAATTTTATATATTGCATGTAATTAATATATTAACTCGTGTAAACGGTTGGAATAATTAATTAATTTTAATAATTAAAAGAAAAATGTCATTTGTTAGATTATCACTCTGATTCGTTACAGGTAAGTAACGAATCAAGTGATTCGCTATCATGTAAATAGGTTAACGAAATAGACACAACGAATTAACTATAAATATTGACAAACTAAATTCCAATTCGTTCCAAATTTGACGAATCCACGGTTGATTAGTTGATAAAGTGATTCGCTGAGCTAGTTCGTGTATTTCCTTAACGAATTGAACACGAAGCAGTTCCAATTCGCTAAGGTTAACGAATGGTCAAATAAATACTTGATCTTTGACTCTCATAGTCCAAGTCAAAATTAGATTAAGAACACTGAAAGGCAACAATATGAACTCAGTATAGATTAATTCATAATTATCGTTGGATAACCGAATCAACAGTTGTAGTAAACTCGGAAAAACAATATGAAAAACATGATGTTGAGATTGAGGCTAAACACCATGATATAAGTTAGGTATACTAGGAGTTTTAATAGAGCCTAAACCCCCGACAACATAACCCTTTAATCGACCCAGCAAACAATAATCAGACACTGATTAGAGTCCACCAAGAGTCTCGGAATCCCATTCTGACAATAATCAAGCCAAATTCAAGGAAAATAACACAGTATGATGTCGATTAAGCAGAGGCTTTAAAACTCAAAAACCCTCATAACAAAATTGCATAATGAACCTATCAACCCAGTGTCATTATTGATGAAAATCACAAAGAACTGATCATCTATACCTTACGAACACAGTGATCTACTCAAAAGTTCAAATTTCGAAGGTCGAAAATTCAGAGAAAAAATTTGAAATGGGTGACTTTTGATATAAGGAAGAAGATGAATAGTGAAGGACGGTTCGTGGAACCTGTCTTTTATATTATTACACGCTTCCCCAAGTACCCTATGTACGAATCAAACAGATTCGTTAGATATTTAAATAACGAATCAGCTGATTCGTTACCCTTATCTTAATACGTGGCATAACGAATCAAAATTCAAATCGTGTCTTGATTCATTAAACATGTATAACGAATTAAAATTCAAATCGTGCCTTGATTTGTTAAATATGCATAATGAATTGGATTTATTTCGTTACAGAGTGCGGAAGCGAATTAGAGACACGAACTAGAGTGTAGTTCGTTGAAGGATACTCTAATTCGTTATCCATAAATAACGAATTAAACATTATTTAATTTTAAAATAATAAATAACTTAATTAAATGAATTAAATAAAAATAAATTATAAGAATTAATAAATTTAAATTAATTTTAAAAGAATTAACGAGGACCTTTATCCCTTATAATCAAATACTTTAAAAATCCGTTTCCCTTTTTTGAAACCGATAAATTATTTAAATAATATAAAAACGAAATGAAAAGTATTTTTGATATTTTGTAATATGTAAAGAATGTATTTTAATGAAAAGAATCAGAAATAAAATAAAAAAATATAAAATCTTTTTGTGTTTTATATGTATTTCAAAATCAGAACATATTTTTGGTATTTTTGTTGAGTTTGAGCGGAGAATCATATTGACCAAATTGCCCTTCCATCACAGTTTTATATTTCAGTGATATTATGACTTGCGTTAAGTCGGTCATTGGTATTGTTGTCCACTTAAATATAATAACAACTTTTCAAGTGTTTCTGTGATATGATTAATTGGTTCAATTAGGGCACAGAATGTCAGAAACTATCAGCCTCTAATCACGGTTCAAGCTTAATTTGAGTTTGCCATATCATCCCAACTTGACTTAAAACATTATATTGTTGATCAAAAATTGTTTTTATAGAAAGTTATGAGCAATGCATTGATTTTCCGTTACTATGAGTGAATATGCACGAGTCCATCTGTCGGCTTACATACATTGTATCCCCTGGGGTCCGTTCTTAATGGTATTAAGACGCACGCAAGGGAGGAACCATGTATGTCAAACAACGGATTTTGATCAAGTTAGTAATTTGGATATTTGTACGAAGTACAGCAGTGATCGAGTTTAATGACTTTGGGTTTGCTCTAAAAGCGAGTGAAATATTCATGCATATGAATACCCAGATGATTAAGCCGTATAAAAACTACAGTGTCTAGAACCTCAAAGCTTGTTATTTTTTTATTTTTGCTTTAGTATGACAGGTTATTACATTTCTTCCATCCTCACCGAGACTTTTCTAGAGACTAACACCTCTTTCAATTTGGCGTTTCTTTATGTTTATATCACATAATTTACTCTACTTGTTTGTTTTAAGACCTACCAATGCACCAATGCAATTAAGCACATAGTCCTTTAAGCTTACTACTTGCTGGATTTGGAGTCAAAATAGTCAATGTACTATCATTTTCTCTTTTTGCTTTAAAAACTTGAAATTTTGAGGAGCATAAAATAAAAATAAAGATAATTTAATCGCCCCAGTTAACGTAAGTCTATAAATAAATGGCTGTTCTATCAATTCAACAAGTGAATCATAGGACCAAGACATGCAAGCATGCTTCACAAACTTAAATAATCCGACATAATTTTCAGCGAGAAAATAATCTAAAAGCACATAACAAATGCCCCAACTATTTTCCATTATCAGGTGAATGGCTAACCTAATCATTTACAAGTAAATGTCAAGACCAAACATATACACGTACATGCCCTTCAAATGTAGATAATTGACATAATTTTCAGCGAACGCATGCAAAAATCTTTTTGGTTTTTCTCTATACATACTATAAAAACACAATATTTTTGTCCTTTTCAAATTATCTTATAAACAAAATAGATTTCACAATCTTTTTGGATTTTCGGAATTTTCTGTACAAACTGAAATGACAATCTTTTTGGATTTTCAAATTTTAAAATGTTTTTGGTTTTTCAAAGAAAATTTTAAAGAGAAAACATTAAAGAAACGAAATCACAATTTTTTTTGATTTTTCTAAATTTTTAATGTTTTTGGATTTTATCTATACAAGCGGGAAATTTTTTATGTTTTTGTATTTTCTAGATTTTCACCCCCTAAAACCAAAATAAATTTTAAAATAAATAACAGAAAAATAAAGATAGTCATCCTTGTTTAAGAATATCAGTGAGGGTCTTCAATCCATTTAAACCAAGCAAAAATTGAAAACATGTTTTGTCAAAAGCTTTGGTAAACAGATCGGCTTTTTGAAAGTCAGTATGTACTTTCTCAAGGTCAATCAACTTCTTCTCAAAGCAATCCCGTATAAAGTGATATCGAATTTTGATATGTTTTGTTTTCCAATGTTGTACGGGATTCTTTGTGATAGAAATTGCAGCAGAATTATCAATCAAAATAGGAGTAGTAAGAAACTTCAAACCGTAGTCGCGAAGATGTTGTTGTATCCACAAAACCTGGGAACAGCAACTCGAGGCTGCAACATACTCAGCTTCGGCGGTTGAAGTGGAGACCGTTGTCTGCTTCTTACACTGCCAGAAAACAAGCCGGTTTCCTAAAAGTTGACATCCTGCAGTCGTTGATTTGAAGTTGATCTTGCAACCTCCATAGTCCAAGTCTTAATAAGCAGTAAGATCAAACGTATCATCCTTAGGGTACCATAATGAATCCGATGTTTTCCTGTGGATGATAACCATGAATCCGAAGAGTAGGATTCTCAGGAACAACAACATGATCAAATAAGTTAGTGTAATGTTCACCAAGCTCAGGGGATGAAACATTATCACTATCAAGTTCAATAACTTGATCATTAACTTGCTCATCATCAGAAGAAGTATATACATTATCAAAGGCAGCTGGAGAAGCAACATGAGGTTCCTCAGTTGGAGCTATAGATGGAGCTTCAACATCATTAGAACTTGAAAATCTTGGAATGGCCAATTGATCTTCAAAGTATGCTCGAACCAGATCTTCGTCTATGTTTTCAGTCGATGGAGTAAATGAATTAAATAAACTATCATAGTCAAACATCCAGTCGGGACCTTTCCCTTGAGGAGGATTTGTATACTTTTGACAGTCCACATGGTACCATTCCTCAACACAACCAGACGTGAAGTTAAATACCCTTTTCTTTGGAGATGCATATCCCAAGAAATACCCTTCGATTGCTTTTTCTTCAAATTTACCCGCATCCTTCTTCAAATTGTACACGGACACCCAAAAGGTTCCAGGTACTTTAAGTTAGGTTTTTGATTATTCAACAACTCATAACTTGTCTTTTTGAGTCGTTTAACGGTTAGAACCCGATTAAGAGTATAGCAAGCAGTATTCACCGCCTCATTCCAGAATTGGACGAGAAGCTTAGAATCGGCGAGCATAGTTCGTGCAGCTTCAATCAAGGTTCGATTCTTTCTTTCAGCAATACCATTTTGTTGAGGTACATAAGTTGCACTGTATTCTTGATGAATTCCTTTTTGAACACAAAAGAAATCTAATACAGTGTTTTTGAATTTAGTACCGTTATCACTTCGGATTCTCCTCACCTTTTGTTTGTATAGTGATTCGATCTTGGTGATAAGGTTTTGTACCAAAACCGGTGTTTGATCTTTCGAACTCATAAATAACACCCATGAGTATCTTGAATAATTATCAGTCACCACAAGGCAATACCAATCCCCAGAAATACTCGCACGATTCACAGGACCAAACAAATCCATATGAAGTCGTTCAAGAGGAGTATTAATGGAATTCAATAACTTAGATGAATGTGTCTTCTTTCTGCTTACCCTTTTTGCATGCAACGCAGTGATCGGATAATTTAAAATTCTTCAACGAGACACCTTCCACTAAATCTTTAGCCATTAAATAGTTCATCTTTCTAACATGCATTTGACCCATTCTACGATGCCATAGAATTGAATCTTTCTCTGTTGCTTTCGAGACAAAACATATTTCGATCGATGTGGATACTTTAGAGCTCATGTTTAAGACATAAATATCATTTGGTCGTGGTGATCGCATGACAACCATGTCCTCGGGAATCACATAACCCTGTTTCAAGATAAGACATTCTTTGTCAGTAAATATCGTTGTGTACTTTTTATTGCAAATCTGCGACACACTTAATAAGTTATGATCTACCTTGTCACAGTAATTAACTTTCTCAAAAGTAATGTGCCCATTCGAAACTTCACATTCTTGTGTGATCATGCCCCCAGAATTCCCAGCAAACGCTACATAACCCCCTTTATATTTCTCACGTTGGTTAATAGGTCGAGATTTCCAGTGATATGACGAGAACATCCACTATCCATTATCCAGTTTTCACCAGACATAGTATTGGATGAACCCTACACACAAAGTAAAGATGATTAGTTCAAAAAGGCAGCCCAGGCCTCAGTCTTGGGCACCTTTTGGTTTTCTCTTTGATCATTAAATTTAACAGACTTCATTTGTTGTTCAGCCACTTGTGAATAAGTTACCGGCTTCCTAGACTTTCGTCTTAAGTAAGCTTCTTGAAAAATATTTGAATTCGTGTTCCTACAAATTGGCTCAAATGGATCAAACTTTGGTTTTACCTGACCATGTGTCTCATTAACATGAATAACCTTCCGAGGATTCACATTAGAGAACATAATATGAGTATCATCAGCATACGACACAGGTCGTTTCAGAATCTCCTTTACCAATGGAACCGGTTTGGAATGGTCTTTGATAAAAGGATGAAGATTCTGATAGCTCTTCTGACTACAATTTCTCACTACATGACCATGCTGACCGCAAAGAAAACAACTTCGCATGTCTACACGATGATGTTGAGAATTAGTTGGAGCAGAGTATGCAGAAAATTGATGATGGCTTACATTTTTGGTCATGCTCTTAGCAAACTCATCAGATAATTCAGATTTCTTTTTCAAGTAAAAATCTAAGTTTGAACAATTTGAAAAACTTTTCAGAGTATCCGTTCCAGTTGACTTTACAAATTTAATCTTTTTTGCATGTGTTAAATTTGCTTAGCTTTAGTCAATGGATCAGAAGAAACTGATGTTTTTGCTTGAGCAAATAGACGTTCAAGTTCTTGAACCTGTGATGTTTCATTGTGAAATACACTCTCAATCAGTTCTGGTTTAATGATACTAATTGGAATGTCTTTCTCAGAAAACATTGTGTCAATTCCTTTCAACTTGAAAACTCTAACAGATGATGGCTTAGAACTAGGAGGATTAATAAAACGCATTTATTCCTCATCATAAATCTTTTGTTTATCTGACTTCTTTGCCTTTATTGGTTTAGGTTTCATAGTTTCTTCCTTTTTCACTTGAGACTTGAATGAACCATACACAGCTTCCTTAAATTCTTGAGGATCGCAAAGAATATGATTAGAACTTGGGATGTTCTTATTCTTGTGTATTACCTCAGGTTCAAACACATCTTCTATAATTACTTTGTCAACATTCTCAACAAAGACTTTGTTGCTTTGAACATGAGGTTTTTGAGGAGCAACTTGGGTGTTAACAATTTCTGTTTTAACTGGTTTAGATTTTTCAGAAATCGTCGATTCTTTTTCAATCAAATCTTCTTCTTTTCTAGCAAAAGGATTAATTTTATAATCATTGTGAAAAGGTGGCGGAATTTCAACAAAACCAATGCCTTTCTTTGAATCCTTTTGTCTTCCAGATACTTCAATAATTTCATTCAACAGAAAAGAAGAATTTCTAAATTTACCCAGTTTGTTCTTCAACTCAAGAACCTCATTCTCAAGCTCGCTTATCTTTGAACGATGTTTCAAGATTTCTTGAAACTTTTGGTCATTAATTGTCATTTTCACAGATTACTCAGCTTTGAGATCGTGGTTACTTGTCGACAATGCTTCAATCTTTTCTCGAGATCTCATTTGAGATTCCAGAGATTGTCGATAAGTATCCTTCAGATAAGCAATTTCTCTTACAAGATTATCATTATGATTTTTCAAAACATCTAACTCAGGTTTGTTAGATTCACAATCAACACGTGATACTTTAACAGATGAAGTAGCAGAGATAGAATGACTAACCTCATTGATTTTGGCCATGCAAGCAAATACGGTTGGAGACTTGTCACATGAATTGTCAAAATCAGATTCTGAATCATTATCAGAAGACAGCTCACTTTCACTTGCATCTTGACAGTCCTTGTGTAATCCAAACATAGCCAAATTTGCTTGAGTGTCATTTCATAGTAACCGTTGTGACCAATCATTTCCATCTGCCAACATTGCTTGTGATATAGAAGTAGATGGTGTCTTTTCCGCATCACAACCTCTTGGTGTAGAAGAATTTTTATGTTGACCACGAGAACCTGTATACTCTTTCTTTGGTTTGTCACATTCCTTTGCAAAATGCCCAAATTCTTGACAGTTATAGCATTTTACTTTCAACTTGTCAAAACACAATTTCTTGTTTAAGGCTGGAAGATCTTTTCCAGTTCTCTGCATGAATCATTTTAACTTTACGGACGATCATAGCCATGTTCCACTTTAAATCCATGATTTCCAAATCATTTGGATCAATCTGATCATAATCCTCATCAGTTAGATCACTTGTGGCAATCTTACTACTTACCAAGTTTTCATATGAAGACATAAAGGCTATTAGAAAGGCAAAATTCTGTTCAGCTTCCTTCATATTGACACTTGGTGGTGAAGCAAATGGATTTGTAGTAGTTGAACTTCCAGAACCACCAGATGATCCAGAATTACCAGCAGTGTAAAAACATGCTCTTGGATCATTAAAGATAGTTGATTCTTTTTCACTTGCAGCTTGGGTAAGAAAAGTGGTTATCGGAGAGATAGTTGAACTTAGAGGCATACTACCACCATAGAAAGCAGGATCCTGACTATCCTTGGAGGACTGATCATATTCTCTCGATTCAATCTTTTGCAAGAATTCAATTGTAGTCAAGTCTTCATTCATGAAATAGTTATTTTCTTTCAGAACCATTAAAAATGTGGAGTAAGAACTTGGTAGTACACTCTTAATAGTGTCAATCTTATCCATCTCAGTAACTTCCAATTTCATTTGGTCCATTTCAGCAATTAAGTGATTAAACCGTGTAATCATCTCTTCAACAGTTTCTCCCTTCAATTGATTAAAGTTTCGAAACTGAAACTTGAGCATCACTTTCTTACTTTTAGCTGTATTTCCATTACTTCTCATACGAATATGTTGAAATAAAGAAGCACATCTCTTTATGCTACCCACTTGATGAAAGATATTTTCAGGTAAAGCCATAGTAAGAGTAGAATAAGCCTTTATCTTGATCTCTAATGCTTTCTTCTCTTCTTGTAAATATTGAGAAATAGCTTTGGGAGTAAAACCCGTAGTGTCATCACCAATCATTGGTGCCATATAAACCTCATCTAGACAATACGAGCAATCAGGATGAACAGAACCCAAATGAGCACGAAACAGAGGTTCCCATTTAGCAAAATCGCTAAATTTCATCAACCTGGGACATTTCGAATGTGAACCTATCTCGGTATCAAGTTGTAACATTTGTTGCATCAACATGTTTTGAGAAGCTAATGCATACATGCCGGCCATTTTTATGAACAGTTGTAGCGAACTGCGAACAGTAAATTAACGAATCAAATCTTAATGAATCTATGATTGACCAGGTCGCGAATCAAGATTGATCTTAAGGAATCAATCCAACGAATCAGAAAGTTAACGAATCAAATTCAACAGTAAGTCAAGCTAACAAATTGACTAACGAATTGGCTAGCGAATTGCTAAGTGTAACCTTAACGAATCAGAAGATTTTCAGTAACGAATCGCTAAGAACGACTTAGCGAAATAGATAGCGAACCAGCTACAGTTGATAACGAATCAACTAATAGAGAATTAGGTTGTTAAAACAGTTTGTAACAAACTCTAATACCTAATGCCACGTGGCAAAGGTTGTTCTGACACAAATTCCAAAGTGAACACGTGTCATGCGAATCTGTTGGACACAAATCGGATTCAGTAACGAATTGGTGACGAATCACTTAGAAATCTTTAACGAATTGAATAGATCAAGTAACGAATCAAATCAATCAGGTAACAAATCAACATTAATATGATAACGAATCACCATCATGTTCAAATCTTCAAATATTCAAAGAAAATTTCCAGATTTTCTGAGAATGACGAACATCAACCCAGAAACCCAGAAGATCAAATTTGTAACACAAACTCAATTCCAAATCAAATCGCACTAATAGCCGATCAAAACACTCGGAAACACCACGCAAATTCAATTCAACTTCGCTCGTAACTCAATTAATCATCAATCAAACCCAATTTGACCAAACCAATCCTGTGTTTTCAGCCAAAAACAGATCCAATACCAAATCAATCCAAAACCAAAACACAGTCCAATTTCGATTATCCAATCTTTACTCTACCTTAACAGACCTCAAATCCAATCCATACATTCCATAATTCAACCAATTATCCTCAAATTGATCAAAATTCAATCAAACAGAACATTAACCATACTAATACCAATTATCAGTCTAATAAACCAAATAAACAATCAAATCAAGCGTAATTGAGCCCCGAAAGCTCTGATACCACTTGTTTGATCTAATACGTTAACTATAAACAGATCTCAGATCTGTATGAATACTATTAATCCTATATCACGGATCTAGCACATAATTACATTTGATTATAAATGTTATATGTTATATGTATTATCAGTATTAGTGTATATATGTATGAGTAATGTTAAGATGAAGATCGAGAGCGATTTGGACAGAGTTTCGTTAATTATCTCTCAAAAACTGTTTTATTAAACGTGAACAGTGTTCACCTATAAATAGAGGATGTGGTTAGTTCATTAACATCCCCAAACGAACTAACACCCAACTCGTTACATACATTAAAGTTAAATAACCATAACGAATCACCCCCTGATTCGTTAACATCCCCTAACGAATCAGGAGGGAATAAACTTAAGTCTTAGTTCGCTAAACAACAATAGCGAACTAGACCTTACATTAACGAACTAATGATAAATAATTGTTTATTACATTAAACAAAACGACAAATACGTTAAAGATCAATACAAAGACTCGAGACGCAAAACCGTTCACAAACAAAATGTGATGCTTGTCAAAGGCATGCAAATATCCTACATCAACCAGCAGAACCAATGTATCCTATATCCTCATCATGGCCTTTTATGAAGTGGGACATGGATATTGTGGGTAAACTACCTAAGGCACCTGGAGGAAAAGTATTCATGCTTGCAATCACTGATTACTTTTCAAAATGGATAGAAGCAGAAGCTTTTGTTCAAGTACGCGAAAAAGAGGTGATATCCTTTATTAAAAGAAATATTATTACTAGATTTGGCATTCCTTCATAAATTATTTGTGACAGTGGTTCCCAGTTTATCGGGAAAAGAATCACTAACTTTTGTGACAGTTGGGGGATCAAGATGATTACTTCTACACCGGTACATCCTCAAGCTAATGGTCAAGCAGAGTCAAGCAACAAGATCATCATCAACAACCTGAAAAAGAAGCTAGGATCCAAGAAAGGAAAGTGGCCGAAGAGCTACCTTATGTTCTTTCTGCCGACAGGACAATGCTCAAGAATGCAACGGGCCAAACACCCTTTTCATTAGTGTTTGGATCAGAAGCAATAATCCCTACAGAAATGGTGGTTCCTACAGCAAGAACAAGCATCCGTGATCCTAAAGCCAATGCAGAAATCCTTCTCAAAGACTTGGATATTGTTGAAGAACTCAGAGACCTAGCCAAGATCAGAATGGCAACTTATCAACAAAGGGTAGCTGGGGCATACAATAAAAATATAAGGATCAGAAGATTTCAAGAAGGAGACTTAGTCTTGAGGAAAGCTTTTCAAAACACAACCAATCCGGCAGATGGGAAGCTTGCACCCAAATGGGAAGGTCCTTATTTAATCTAGTCGAAAGCAGGGAAAGGGGCATATCATTTGCTCAGTATGGAAGGCAACAAGTTAGCAAGAGCATGGAATGCTATCCACCTCAAGAAGTACTTTTTCTGATCAGGATCAATTATCCTTTGAGGATCTGTTATCCTTAGAGCATCAAGGATACCAAAATTGGTAATATCTATCTGATTACTTATTCTTTACAATTTCTTATTATTAATTCAAGGATAATATATTCTTAACGATTTGTTTCTTTCAAGTTTTAAGTAGCAATGCAGGGTTCTAATAATATGTTTGATGATCAAGAGGTTGGCCACCTCTCCTTTACATTTAAGGTATTTTACTATTTCCCTTGGCCTAGCCCACGATTGGGTATGACCCCCGATTCCCCTAAGGTTTAAAGGTTTTCACCTATCTTATAAATTAGAGTTTCTACACTCTCGCCTGGAGCACACACTATCCAACATATAGTCCGGGGCAGCGGGACCAGTACACGTTTAGTGGCTGACAATTTCGTTGTCTTCGGCTATATGGAGGATCCTACGATTTATGGTAGACGTACCATACCACCGGTTTACAACATTTTCATGTTGTCTCACGTTTGGGCTAAATCCCGGTTTGGGTGAGTCCCCAGTTGACATCCGTATCCTTGGTCCAGTCCCCATTTTGGGCTTGTCCCCAGTATTTGGGCTTGTCCCCAGTTTAACACCAGTTTGGGTTTGTCCCCAGTTTGGCCTTGTCCCCAGTTTTAGGCTTGTCCCCAGTTTCACGGGCTTGTCCCCAGTTTCACTGGCTTGTCCCCAGTTTATTATTTGGGCTTGTCCCCAGGTTAATGGGATTAACCCCAATTAACATTATAAGTTATTTGCAATAGATTTTCTAAGTTCATCACAAAGACAAGGTTTTATATATTCAAAATCCTTAAATTACTTCTCCAAGGATCATCGAAGAATCTGTACTTATGTTAACTTAGGTCTACTTAGACCTTCTAGTGTCATTTCTACTTATAAGTTTATATCATTTTATTTAGAATGATCTTATTTACTTTTGTTTAAAGATTTAACAATTTTTTTAAGGATACTCTATCCAAAAGATTTTTGTTTCAAGTATTTTTAAGGATAACCTGTCTTAAAATTTTTTGAGAATATTCTATCCTAAACATTTCTTTCAATCAAGTATAATTTTTGATGTTTACAATAAAGGTAAATCTATATGAAACAAACTTTCACAATAACAAACAAATAGTTAAAAGATTTATATTATTAAACATAAGTTACCTGGACTTACCAATCCTTAACCCGAATTTCAACATATGAAAGATGGTCTATCCACCCGGGTTAAACAAGTGTTACTAGTTGTTCATGATTTGCAGGTAGAAGGAAATACAGCCGGAAGGGAAGTTCCCAAGGAAACTCTATAGATATACGATAATTATATCTAGCTTGTCAAATCTTATATGTTTTTGCAGGAAGTTTGAATTCAAAGGCAAAATGACAGATGTGATCTTATCACAACCGCCATTTTGGGTGCAATTGTTAGGGCACAGAAATTTGACACTATGGATACGTTATCCTGGCATATGACTGGATCAGTTATCCTTAGCATGTATTCCAGATCATAACGGAATCAAGGACCCTCAGTATCTATTTCTAATTAAGGGTTGTTCTCATGTGTAGTCCTGTATTTAGCAGGTGTAACGGTTAGGAGACTCAGTCTATCCACTAAATTGCAGTCAAGAAGATATGGCACGTGCTCAAATGGTTGTAACACGTTTAGTGGGGATAATGGCGGATTTATAGGACTTCTTGTTGTGTCACAAATAATTGAGTACTGAGGATATGTTATTCTTGAAGATGTGTCTGGATCAATTATCCTTCTTAAGAGTTCTAGAGCTATGTCAGGATCATGGATCCTCGGTATTTGGTGTTATTAACGGTTGTTTCTTATATGAAGGCTGATATTTATCAAGTGCAACGGCTCCAAGACGTGGTCTACCTAATATTTCGCTACAAGGCACCTCCAACACGTGGTCAAAAGTGAAGACTAAGCTAGTGGGAGTAGTGCCATGAAAATAGGAATTATTGTTAATTGTAATTTGCTTTATAAACATTGAGATAATGATCGATTAGAACTCACTTGTACTCTCACACACTAGAGCAAAATCAATAACTCTATCTACATAGTAGCTTACATTTTAACATCGATCACGATCTCCAAACAATTGTAACCTTTTTTGTTATTAATAAATTGGTGATCGATGAATTGTCATCACCCGGGGTTTTTTTTCTTTTGATCTGAACAAGATCAAAGGGTTTTTCTTCGCAAAAAATCACGGTGTTCATCTCAATTCCGTTCATATATTCATAGTTATCACTTTAGCACTAAACCTCACATAACAGATTTGGATATATTATCCTTAGCAGATTTTTATCCAAAACACTTATGATCAAGATGAGGTTCGGTTTCGGTTATTTCAGTTTTCGTTAAAAGACAAAGGAAAGAACTGGTTTAACTCGCTACCGATGCACAGTATCGGGAACTGGGCTGAGATGCAGCAGCTATTTTTAAACGAGTATTATTCACAATCGAAGACGAGTGAGGCCCGAATGGAGATCCGCAACTTTTCACAGTTAACTGGCGAATTATTTCATGAAGCATTTACCAGGTATAAGGAGATGATCAGAAAATGCCCGCACCACCAGATTGAATTGTGGGAACTGATGAAATGATTTGTTGATGGTTTGACATACGAGGACCAAAAACATATGAAAGCCTCGTGTAATGGTCAGTTGTTGAACCAACCTGAGGAAGATGATTGGTAATTCTTAGAGTTCATGTGTAAGGATTCCAAATCAGAAACAGTAGCTGAAAGGCGAAGACGTGGTACTTCTTCCAGGTCAGTTAAGTCAGTCACGTGTGAGTCTAAACGAATTGCTGAATTGGAACGTGAGCTGGCTGGGTTAAGAAAAAGTAAGAGGAAGGAAGTTGGGAAAGTTGGAGTTAAATTCCCGGTTTGTGATGATTGTGGTGAACTCGGGCATAATGCAGAAAATTGACCCGAGTTTTATGATGACGAGGAGGATGATACTGAAGATGTTAATTATGCTTACGGGGATTCCAAGGGTCAAGGGATGAATTCAAACACTTATCACCCAGGCCTGAGGAATCACCCGAATTTTCGTTACGGGAACGCGTCTTCACAGTTGAACCTAAACTTTTAGGGAACGAGCCAGAACAGGTCTCAGGGTAATTACCGCTAGGCGGTTATCAGCAGCAGTAGGGTTCGTATAATCAGAATCGGGGGTATGACAGAGACGGTAACCAGGGTGGAAATTCTTCGGGTAATCAGGACCAAAAGAGGGGGTCGTAAGGAAATACAGATGATTCAGTTCACGCGAAGTTGGATGCATTGATGAAGGTGATGACAGATTATAAGGCTGAAATGAAGCAACAGTTCGAGTTACGAGATAAGTCGTCAGAGTTAATGTTAAAGAAAATTATTCAGCTCGCAGTAGATATGGCAGACTGCAAAATAGTGCAGGTCAAATCCCGAGTGATACTACGGTCAACTCGAACCACTACTGCTCTAGCTCCAAGAAGGGAAACAATGTGCACATCAATGCGGTAAGTCTTTTACCTAATTTTGAAATTTCTGGTGTTGAAGTTGATTCACCACCGCATTTTGTTGAAGGGGTGGTGGAAGATGTTAGTGATGAGAATGACTGTGTTGGTCAAAATGAAATGATTTTCCAAAATAACTCAAGATTAAAAGCAAATGAGACATCTTTTTGTGAAAACTGTTATCGTGATAAAAGTTTAAATGGTAAATTGACCAACACAGGAGTTGAAGGGGTGGAGCATAATACCACCCTGAGTAAACTCCAAGACCCGGGAGTGCCGTTTTTTCAATTCAAATTGGGGAATTTAAAACTGATCGGGCACTTCTAGATCTTGGAGCATGTGTTAGTATCATGCCCGGTAGTTTATATGATCAGTATGAATTTGGCCCGTTCGAAAGGGTAGACACCACCGTGGTGTTGGCGGACCAAACTCATACACTTCCTTGGGGCATGGTGACTAATGTATTGGTTCAGGTGGAGGAATTTTTCTACCCATTTAACTTTCTTGTGCTTGACTATGCTAAACGTGTGAATAATACACAATCGCAAGACATATTGGGTAGGCCATTCCTCGACACAGCACATGCGGTAATTGATTGTGTTAAGGGAGTTCTGGGAATCAAGTGTTGAGACCGTGATAAACGGTTATCATTGTTTAAAAATGATACTAACCCTCTTGTTGATAAGTGTGTATCCTTGGACAAGGTTCACACAAAAGAGGAATGTTTTGTGATTAACATGATAGATAAGAAGGGATTTGAGAAACAACAAAGTGAGAAGGTGGAAGAGAAAGGTAGCCGACCAAGGAAGAAGAAAGTGAGACATCCACCCAACCAAAATGATTGAGAGTGGAGATTGTGGATGTTCGGGCCAGATCCTGGCCTATCGGAAGACTGGCAACAAATGATTGAAGAAAAGCGTGCTTATAATCAGAAGGTTGAACGGGAGCGGGCCAGACGCCCACCTTGAATGCCATACAAGTTTCAAAAGGGTGGTAATTGTACATTTTGTATATTTTTAGTTTGCATTTTTTTTAGTTTTTATATTACTAATTGTATTTTAAGCGTACCATCATAGAAAAAGCTAAGTGTGGGGATAAGCACGAGAAAAGTTGGGATTTTGATGCGTTCGGTGAAGTTTTTTTCCCGAAAACGAGGTTTCAGTTAAGCTACCCAGTGTGCTTTCATGTTCATTTTGTTGTGGTTAATTAGGGTACGGGTATATTTTGTTGTATTTGGAACTTTGTGGGTGTAGTTCACTATAAACCCTCACAATACCTCACTCGTCCACCCGGGCTACCGGGGGGGGGGGTGGAGGGCTTGTTGCATACGCTAAATGCAATCGTGATTCCTACGAAAGTGAGTTAGGTCTTTTAACGTTTTTAACTTGTTTAAAAAAATTTATTATGCTACGAATTAATTCTGCTCGGTAATTTTTTTAATAAAATTTACAGAAAATCCTTTTCATAACTCTTGAAAGACCTATGTCTTACACTTGTGAGAAGCTTGCTTCTACACGTCTCGAGATTTGGCAGGACTAGTTGTCAGTTTTGGTATTTGGGTGAGACGAGTGTGCATGAGTGTTTACGAGGGTTAGCGAGCCGATTATTTCATTTCATTGTCGAGGATATCAGGTGATTTCATTTCATAATCTATTTTGTTTTTATTAGTTTAAATGTTAAAAGTGTAATTGTATAATTGCTAGTTGAACCATAACATTAGAGCCCCGAGTTTTAAAATTGTTTAAACCCCGTCCCTCAAATGTTCATTAATTGTTTAAATATTTTAACATTGAGGACAATGTAAACCTCAAGTTTGGGGATGGGGGTTATTTGAAAATTTTATCCCGATAGTACCTCGAAGAGTGTTCAGAAACCAAAGTTATTAACTGTTAATTGTTGCCGTTAATGCCAAGTTATAGGTTTCTGGCCATGGTTGGTTTTTCAGCTTCTCGATAGTATTACTCACAAATGTTTTCATAACGAGATGTTGAAAATAGGGTCGTTTAGGCGGGGATAACGAGTCATGGGGACATGTACACATGTTTATATCGGCAGCCTTATTCCACCGGTACGTGTGTGAAGTTGACCCAATATATATAAAACACATTAATATATAGTACACACATGTCATTTGAGTGCTTTCATCGATGTTCATGGATTACGGGATCGTAGTTGGCAAAATGCAAAAGTGTTAGTGCACGGTTTTGCGCCTCGAATCTTTGTATTTATCATTAACGTATTTGTCGTTTTGTTTAATGTAATAAACATTTATCTTATTGCAGTTCATTAAATGTAATGTCTAGTTCGCTAAGGATATTTAGTGAACTAAGACTTAAGTTAGTTTCCTCCTGATTCGTTAAGGATGTTTAACGAATCAGGAGATGATTCGTTAAGGTTATTTATCTTTTTATGTATGTAACAAAGTAGTGTCTAGTTCGCTATGGAATGTTAGCGAACTAGACCTATCTTTTATATATAGTGAACTCTGTTCACAAGTTAATTAAAAAAAAAAGTTTTGAGAGTTAATTAACGAAACCCTGTCAAAATCTCTCTCGATCTTCATCTTAATATTATATATACACATACATACAATCAACATACATACATACATATAACGTATAACATACAATCAAGAGCAATTATGAACTAGATCCGTGTCAGGTTAATTGTATCTCAGATCTGAGATATGTGTTAGATTAACGAGATCAAAAAAGTGGTATAAGAGCTTTCGGTGCACTTTTGCTCTTGAATTTGATAGTTAATTCGTTATTATAGACGTTTAAATTTTTATTGTGGTATAAATTGGACTGGTTATGGATTGAATTGGATTCCATTTGGATTTAGTAAGGTTATTGTGAGCTGTGGTTGATTGGAATTGAGGTTTGGACTGTATTTGATTTGTTTGGTTTGGATATGAGTTTGGCCAAGAAACAGAGGATCGTTTTTTGTCAAATTGGATATGTGTTAAGGTGAATTGGATTACAGGATTGATATGAGTGTATTCGCATTTGATTCGCGAGTATTTTGGTAATTTACCTGTGCAATTTGGTTAGAAATTGAGGTAGTATTACAAATCTGAGTTTCTGGGTTTGGTGTTCGTCATTTCCAGAAAATCTGGAAATCCTCTTTGAAGATTTGAATATTTGAACATGATTATGATTCGTTATCATATTCACGTTGATTCTTCATCTTATTCATGTTGATTCGTTAACTGATTCAGTCAATTCATTATAAAGTCTTAGTGATTCGTCAATCAGTTCGCTAATCTATCTGATTCATGTTTACAAATTCGTGTGACATGTGTCCTACCTTGGAAATTGTGTTATAACTACCTTTGCCACGTGGCATTAGGTGTCAGCGTTTGTTACAAACGGTTGTAACAACTTGATTCGCTATAGGTTGATTCGCTATCAACTGTAGCTTGTTCGTTATCTAATTCGCTAAGGATTTCTTAGTGATTCGTTACAGGAAACTTTCTAGTTCGCTAAGCTTGCACTTCATGATTTGATTAGTCAATTCGTTAGTTTCACTGATTCGTTGACTGATTCGTTGACCATCTGTTTCGTGGATTGACATAAATGTTGACCATCTGATTCGCTGTTTAATTCGTTAACTTCAATTCTGATTCGTTACTTGATCAAACTTAACTTCGTTAAGGTTTGATTTGTTGATTACTGTTCATAGTTATCTATAACTGTTCACAGTTCGTTACACAGTTTACAGATTCGT
This sequence comes from Bidens hawaiensis, assembly GCF_021521415.1. NCBI lineage: Eukaryota > Viridiplantae > Streptophyta > Magnoliopsida > Asterales > Asteraceae > Bidens > Bidens hawaiensis. Next base: position 3,151 of record NW_027499601.1, on the reverse strand, counting down.
TAACTAATTTTAATTTTAACCCTTAAAGTTTTCAAACTTTTACAAAAATGGCTGGTATGTACGCACTAGCTTCTCAAAATATGTTGATGCAACAAATGTTGCAACTTGATACCGAAATAGGTTCACATTCGAAATGTCCAAGGTTGATGAAATTTAGCGATTTTGCTAAATGGGAACCCCGTTTTCGTGCTCATTTGGGTTCCGTTCACCCTGACTGGTCGTATTGCTTAGATGAGGTATATGTTGCACCAATGATCGGTGATGACACTATGGCTGTGTCTCAATATTCACAAGAAGAGAAGAAAGCATTAGAGATCGAGATAAAAGCTTATTCTGCTCTTACTATGGCATTACCCGAAAATATATTTCACCAAGTGGGTAGCATAAAGAGATGTGCTTCTTTATTTCAACATCTGCGTATGAGAAGTATGGGAAATACAACTGAGAGTAAGAAAGTGATGCTTAAGTTTCAATTTCAGAACTTTAATTTATTAAAGGGAGAAACAGTTGAAGAAATGACTACAAGGTTTGATCACTTAGTTGCTGAAATGGACAAAATGAAACTGGAAATTTCTGAGAGTGATAAAATTGACACAATTAAGAGCGTGCTACCGAGTTCTTACTCAACATTTCTAATGGTTCTGAAAGAGAATGATTACTTATTGAATGAAGACTTGACTGCTATGAAATTCTTACAAAAGATTGAGGCAAGAGAATATGATCTTAAATGTCAAAAATCTTCCAATGAAAATCAAGATCCTGCTTTCTATGGGGGAATTATGTCTTTAAGTTCAACGAACTCTCCAATAACTGCTTTTCTAACTCAAGCTGCAAGTGAAAAAGAATCAGCAATTTTTAATGATCCAAGAGCATATTTTTACACTGCTAATAATTCTGGATCACCTGGTGTTTCTGGTGGATCTGGAAATTCTTCGTCAACAAATCCATTTGCTTCACCACCACCAACTGTTAATATGAAAGAAGCTGAGCAAAACTTTGCTTTTCTGACAGCTTTCATGTCTTCATATGAAAACTTGGTGAGTTGCAAGATAGCCACAAGTGATTTAACTGATGAGGATTATGATCAGATTGATCCAGATGACTTGGAAATCATGGATTTAGAGTGGAACATGGCTATGATCATTCGTAAAGTTAAAAGATTCATGCAAAGGACTGGAAAAGATCTTCCGGCCTTAAACAAGAAATTGGGATTTGACAAGTTAAAAGTGAAATGCTATAATTGTCAAGAGTTCGGGCATTTTGCTAAAGAATGTGACAAACCGAGAAAAGAGTATACTGGTCCTCGTGGTCAAAATCAAACTTCTGCTATATCACGAAGTAATGATGCTGAAAAGAAACCATCTACTTCTGGGACACAAACATTATTAGCTGATGGGAATGATTGGTCACAAAGACTTTTGTGTAATGATACTCAAGCTAATTTTGGCTATGTTTGGACTAACTAAAGACATTCAAGATGCAAATGAAAGTGAATTGTCCTCTGACAATGATTCTGAATCTGATTCTGACGATTCATGTGAAAAGCCTCCAACTGTGTTTGCTTGCATGGCTAAGATCAATAAGGTTAGTCATTCTATCTCTACTACTTCATCTGTTAAAGTATCATGTGTTGACTGTGAATCTAACAAACCTAAGTTAGAAGCTTTGAAAAATCATAATGATAATCTAGTAAGAGAAATTGCTTCTCTGAAGGATACTTATCGACAATCTCTTGAATCTCAAATGAGATCTCGAGAAAAGATTGAAGCATTGTCGACAAGTAACCACGATCTCAAGGCTGAGTTATCTGTGAAAATGACTATTAATAACCAAGAGTTTCAAGAAATTTTGAAACATAGAACAAAGATAACCGAGCTTGAGAATGAGGTTCTTGAGTTGAAGAACAAACTGGGTAAATTTAGAAATTCTTATTTTCTGTTAAATGAAATTATTGAAGTATCTGGAAAACAAAAGGATTCAAAGAAAGGCATCGGTTTTATTGAAATTCCGACACCTTTTCATAATGATTATAAAATTAATCCGTTTGCTAGAAAAGAAGAGGATTTGATTGAAAAAGAATTTGTGATTTCTGAAAAATCTAAACCGGTTAAAACATAAACTGTTAAAACCTAAGTTGCTCCTCAAAAACCTCATGTTGAAAGCAACAAAGTCTTTGTTGAAAATGTTGACAAGGTGATTATCGAAGACGTGTTTGAACCTGAGGTAATACAAAAGAATAAGAACATCCCAAGTTCTAATCATATTCTTTGCGAGGCTCAAGAATTGAGGAAGCTGTGTATGGTTCATTCAAGTCTCACGTGAAAAAGGAAGAAACTGTGAAAAACAAACCACTGAAGGCAAAGAAGTCAGATAAACCAAAGATTTCTTATGAGGACTTGATGTGTTTCATTAATCCTCCTAGTTCTAAGCCTTCATCTGTTAGAGTTTTCAAGTTGAAAGGAATTGACACGATGTTTACTGAGAAAGACATTCCAATTAGTATCATTAAACCAGAACTGATTGAAAGTGTGTTTCACAATGAAACTTCTAAGATTCAAGACCATGAACATCAGTATGCTCAAGCTAAAACATCAATAACATCTGATCCGTTGACTAAAGCAAAACTAGTTTTAAAACAAGCTAAGAAAGTTCAATTTGTTAAATCAACTGGAACGGATACTTTGCAAAGTTTATCTAATAGTTCTAATTTGGATTTTTATCTAAGGAAGAAATCAATGTCATCTGATGAGTTAGCTAAAAGTTTTACCAAAAATGTGAGTTATCAACCATCTTTATCATATGCTACTGCTAAACCTTAAAGTGATCGTGTGGATATGCGAAGTTGCTTTCTTTGCGGTCAACAGGGTCATGTTGTGAGGAATTGTGGACAACAGAAATTTCAAAATCTTCATCCTTTTGTGAAGGAACAGTAAAAACCAGTTCCTTTGATAAAAGAAATTCCGAAACGTCCAGTTTCGTATGATGATGATACTCACATAATGTTCTTTAACGTGAATCCTCGGAAGGTTATTCATGTTAATGAAACACATGGTCAGGTAAAACCAAAATTCGTTCCAACTGAGCCAATATGTAGGAACACGAATTCAAACATTGTTCAAGCTGCTTATCTGAGACGAAAGTCTAGAAAGCC
>NW_027499600.1:0-89890 GCF_021521415.1 Bidens hawaiensis | reverse complement strand
GTCATGCCTCGAAGTAGTGTAGAGGGAGGAACTGTTTGCCTGTTGTTGCCGGTGGGTTCATTGACCTAGGTGGCGGTGGTGTGGTCGTCGTAGTGGTCACCATCAATCCATGGAGTCTCCATTCTTCATTTACAGCATCGTCAAGGTCCCCAATTTGTTTATATATTTGTTGATAAGGGTTTTAGTTTTAGACAAATTGTTACTTGATATCCTATTTTATGTAATATCTTTTGTAGCGTCTGGTGAAGACCAATGTTGGAATCGTTGGTAATTCTCTCTATTTAACTTGACTTGATATCTTATTTTATTCCTTTTGTATATAGTTATGGTTCTCTGTCATCTTAAGCAATTGTGTAACTATGTTTGATGGATAAACCATTGTTGTTTATAGTTGGTTCACTTTGTGAAAGCTTCGGAAGCAATTGTCATTCAAGAAAACAATGATATCTTGGTGAGCATTTTATTATTATTATTATATACATGTGTATTAAAAAATATGTTAACTGAAAACTTTTTTTGTTAATCCAAGTGTTCACCAGGCGATGAACTAGATGACATGGACCACCTGACATTTGACATTCTAATTCTTTTAGTTAATGTTATGGCTTTCAGTAGTAAGGTGTGCAAAATAGTATTTTAAATGTGCAACATCTAATTTACATGTTTGTGGTAAAATAATTTCAAATTTCACCATAATTAAACATGTACATAATAGAATTACCATTGATCGTTTCCAGTTAATTGTTGGAACAAAACTCCATGATTGGAAATAATGCAGTTTTCCTTTCACCGAGCTTCATAGGAGTGATAAAACTGAACCTGAAGCTCAAGATGGCAGTCACACAGAGGATGGCGATGAAGATGATGGGATGCAGATGAGCCAGATGCGGTGTGGTGAATGAGGAGTCAATGAAGAAGTCAAAGAGGAGACATTTTAAATGTTCTTATGAAATGGCAATGGAGTCACGCCTGGCGCAACACAGATATAGGGTTAGTGTTTTGACTCCTGGTCTGCAAGTTTTAGAGCTCATAGGATTTTATTTACTCTCTACAGGAAACCTTATAAAGCAGGGCTATCTAATTTATTTCATCCCCATTTGATATTTCAATTATTATACAAATTAGGCGTTATGTTTAGCCTTGGTTTATATTGCTAAATATATTTGTTCACTCAATTAATAGGCAAAGTCTGATTTCATGAGTAGGTAATAAAAGGTTGTGAGAGAGAGGTTAAGAACTAAAGTAGTGTGCCTTTGGTTAGGTAAAATGCCTTTTGTGGTTTACTTTTTATAAAAACATACGCTCATTGTCATTTTGTCCTTATATGTCATGAATTTTATACACAAATTGGCAGCAGTAGCACTAGAAGTCAAGTGTATTTTTTATATGTTAGTTGAGTCAAATTTTAATTTTGTGAATTGGCAGTAGAGATTATTTCTCATCTATAGAAGGAAAAAGAGGTGTTCTTGGAGGAGTGAGGAGTCTCATACTTTATATGGATGACATTTCGAACACCCAAGTAATAAATGACACCAGGTATTGCCCCTTTTTTTTCTATAAAACACGTACATTTTTAATGTTCTATACTTCTATGATAGCCATCTCTAATGTGACATCCGTGGCAAAACCGAGTACACCTTAGTATTCATATAGCGAATAAGCGATTAACCGCTTATTGCGTAACGAACAAACGATTAACCGAACAGGTCTGGTTATGACCCAGATATCCCGAGGTGTCATCTATACGAGATATATGTCTATTATAAGCCAACATACTGATATTAAGGCCTTAGTATGATAGCAAACTAGTTAAACGAAAACATGCTCGTTTAACTACCCGCTATGGACTTAAACGCGAAAGATAGTTACAAATCAAGTATTGTATCATCCGTTAAGCTGAAAAGGACTTACCAAACACTTATTTGAAATGTTTTAAGCGATCCGTGAAAATATTTTTGATTTTTACAAACGTATGGTATGTTTTTATAAATTTACACAAAAATAGCCGAAAAACACTCGTTTTCGCACTGTTTGTCGTACCCGTTATATTTTTCGTGCCAAAAACCAAACCCAAAATAAATTTAGACTCGGCATTTCACGTTCGGGCACGTAAATCGAGAAAAGTGGGCCAAATGGGCCCAAAAGGGGGCCCAACAAGCCCAGCCCGCCAAGACTTTTCCCCCCTTAAACCCTTTTCATATTTAAACAAGTCCAAGATAGTTTTGAAGCCATTTTCTTGTGGAGAAATCTGTAGAACAACCTGGTCCTCTCAAAACCCAGCAAGAACAAGGTAAAAAGCTTCATTTTTTTTAGCTAAGTTTAACTCGTTTAAACTCGTTTAACAACATATAAACATGTCTTGATTGCCAAAAATCATTCCTAACCATGTAAAAACCCTAAAAATGGTCCATAAACATGTTTTGAACATACACATGGTGAGGAACCTGGTTTGATAGTTTTTTTGGCAATAAACACGGATTAAAGGGTTGAAACGGCGTTTCTACGGTTCAAAAGTTCGTTTTTGTGCACTAGCCGAAACCCTAAGTTAAAGGGCTGTTTTATTGATGAAACCTGCTTGATTTGTGATATAGGACCTGTACCTAGCCTACATAGGAGCACAAGAGCTTGAAAAGTTGATTAGAAAGGCGGAAACGAACCAAAACCGCTAAGGTAATGCCGAAACACTCGCTTACGGGGTGTTTAGGTTAAGGTTGTGATGTGCATATTATTAGGCCTTGAAATTTTGCAGGACATCAGGGACCATGTCAATAAGTCCCTGTTTAAATTTGGTAATTTTTTGACTATCCGAGAATATTTGGCGAATTTATTACCGAATTGGGACATTTATTTGGGAAAAATAGCTAAAATACTTCAAAAATTATGAAATTTTTCTGGGAACTCAGATTTGATGTATTTTGATAATATATGAATTTTGGGATCATTTGGAGAAGTCTAAAGGTGTTTTGTGTATATGCGTTCGTGTGAATTTTTATAGCCGAATTTGGGTCGAAAAGAATATCGCACGAGCTTTTTACATTCTGGAATTGATACAGGTTGATTTGGGACATGATTTAAGCATTCAGGAATTTTTTTGGAATATTTGGAAATTGTTTGGGGTAAACGGACGATTTTCAGGCAAAATATAGCTGACAAAATGAATTTTTATAAATTAATAAATCAATAAATAATTCCAAAAATATTTTCATAAAAATCTACATATTTTAATTGATAAGTGGTTAAATTTTCATAATTTAATTATTAACGTTTAATTAATTATGTTAATTTAAAGATTAAACAAATTCAGTTTTTATAAAAACCGGCAAGTTCGCAACTAGCGAACCTGCGGGAATATCAAAACACCAAGAGTGATCAAAAATCATAATTTCGGATTAATTAAGTAAAAACGAACTTTTCTATGAGAAACCTGGACAATCCGGGTGGATTGTGCGCGTTTCTTCTCAAATCAAACTGAATAAACGGAAACGGGCCCCATGGCTAATCCGGGACCCCAGTATGTGATCCTTCTTTATAACTTAATCATTTTATTAACCAATACATTTACCCAAGCTTATTTTCCCGTAACTGTTTTCTGAACGCGTAAACGAACAACTTGGCCCAGCTGAGAAAACGGGAATCTGAGCCAAGTTCGGTTTTAAGTATTAGACATTGAACAACATCACAACCTTAGCCTATTGCCACTTTCTGGGCGTTCCAGCTTTACCCAGATTAGTTATACAGCCCAGTTTAGTACTGAGATTATAATAATATTAAAATATTAATATTATTATAATATGGACTATAGGGACTAAGTGATAGCAAGGGAAACGAACCCCGAGCTGACCTCACACTGAGTGCCTACAAAACTGTGAGTTTTCATGACCCCTCTTTTCAAACTGTTTACAAACTTTTGGGGTGAAAAGCATGTTCATATGCATTATCTATCTGAAAACGGTACAGAACGAAAAATACCTGAACCTTTATATATGAAAAATTCCTACAAACATAATGATAAACTACGTGCTGAGGAAAGGTGATTATTATCGTGATTGATATATTAAATGGAAACACTACGAATGCCAAAACATAATGAAATCATACGTGACAACCTGTTTATACAAATACGCTATATAATGCTAAACACAACAAGTTGAGGAAATAACGTGGTCTGTAATGACAATGGGGCTATTGTGGGCGGAATGGGGGGGGGGGGGCACAATAGTACTAAACTAAAGTTGAGTATGGCCTATGAGCCAAGTTCTGCTGCAACTTATAAACTAAAGTTGAGTATGGCCTATGAGCCAAGTTCTGCTGCAACTTATTAAACGAACTAACTTGATTATGACATGAATGTTAAGAAAATAATGTGATTATGCGTATTGTGGGCGGATGGGGGAGCCACAGTATTTGGTGATACGTTATAAATACTATATGTGTATATGTGTCTATATACATGCTATGTGATTAGCCGTAGGAAATACTATGTGTAGAATATACTAATTATTTGCGTGTACACTATATAATGTTTGAGTTTATGTGGAACCGTTGTGGGAGGAAGGGCGGTCCACAGTGGTTGGTTTAAACACGGAAATTGGAAACAGGTAGTACGAACAAACAATCACGATTTTACCGAAATTTCGAATACATATTATAAACTTACATGTGTGCATATGCACACAAAAAGATATGGCTGTACATATTTATACAAACGTAAATACATATTTTTACATACGCGCGTACATACAAACTATGACTGTGTGGTACGCAGAACTGATTTCGTTAAACTTATGAAACTCACCAACCATTCGTAGTTGACCTGTTTTAACATGTTTTTCAGGTAATCAGATATGAGAAGTAATTTCCTGTGCGTTACGTGTCTGACTGATGATTGATGTCGTGAGCATTTGAGTTACAAGTAAAGTAATTGAAGAATCGGTTTGATTGTATCACCTAGTTTGTAAAAGATGTTAGAACGATATAATATATAGTAAATTAGTTAGTAATGTTTCTTTATGAACAATGAATTTGATACCAGTTGTATCTGTTGCATTTTCGTTTTACGCTTCCGCAATTCGCTTAACGGGGTGTGACATCTAACAATAAATATCACTTAATAAATGTACAGATGATGATGACACAACTGCAAAACGGCAGATGATTTTCAAGTGAAGAGGTCCATAATCTATTTTAATAACAAAGAAGCACACTAACAAAAACAAGTGAAGGTGAAAAGAAAATAAAGTTGTAAAAGACTTTTGGTTAGGCGACAGGCACCCCTTTTTGCGAGCTTTATAGTAATGTAAAAGCACTTGAAACCGAGCATTACACATCTTAACTACTCCCGCTGCTACGCGACGGGTCTAAACACTAGTTATTATTAATTAATATTAAATAGTACATTCATATTATTTTTATAAATAAATATAAAAATTTAGTTCACCCATCGTTTTTTGGGAATGATTCTTATTTATAAAATGCATTACACATCTTAACTACTCCCACTGCTACGCGACGGGTCTAAACACTAGTTATTATTAATTAATATTAAATAGTACATTCATATTATTTTTATAAATAAATATAAAAATTTAGTTCACCCATCGTTTTTTGGGAATGATTCTTATTTATAAAATTGAGTTCTATCATTTGAAATGGCATGTGTCATTTGGACATCCGTCATTCCAAATGATAAGTATGAACAGTACCCATACTATCAGATTTGATAACTCAGGTTTTATTTCATTTTTTATTTTTTATAATAAATTCAGTTATTTTTGATCTTATATTTTAATTTTTAAAAGATTTTTTGAAAACTCTTTTTTATTTTTTAAAACGACCAATAATAACTTATAAAATTGAGTTACGTCATTTCAAATTGCAGAACTCAATTTTATTAAACAAAAATCCTATCGAAAAATATGGCTAAACTCAACTAATATTATATTTATTAAATAAAAGTAATAATGTTAAATAATAATACTAATTATTAATGTTTTTAATAACACTACTTAATTGTTAATAAATTAATAAAAATAAAATAAATAAAAGTAAAAACATATTAGCCTTTTTGATAAAATACTTAATTATATTATTTTATAAATAATGTTTTTTTAAATAAAATAAACGAAAATACATATTAATACAATAAATATAAAATGAAAAATGAAACATTAAGAGTTGGAAAATAAGAGGTCTGTTCACACTTAGCCATTTAAAATAGCGGATGTCCAGACGGCACTTCCCATTTCAAATAACAGATGTCTGTGAAAAAGACATTTTGACATATATTGGTAGGCTACTTTGTGTATCGTGAATCGCCAGTCAAAGTGGCGGATTAGGAGAAGTAACATCCGTCATTTCAAATGGTAGAGCAACAGCTACTTGTCCAACGCACCCGACATAAACTGGCAGGTCCTATATCTGAGATCCGCCATTTCAAATGACGGATCTCCTAGAAATCATTACCACAATTTCTCTCTCCTAGAAACCATTTTAACCTTCTAAAGTTTACTATTTTGAAAAAAAATTAGTCTCGAACATATACCAAATGCAGTGTTCTTGGCTATATGTGGAAGGGAACGTGCCTGTTACCCCCGTCGACCCATGCTATGCGTACTCTTTGCACAACATCAACAAGCGGATTACAAATCCCACATTTGAAGTCATTTGAGACGTCATCTGCTATATGCAGCCACCACCACTTGACAACCATTCGGCTTGTATCAACTTTCTATATAACTCATATACTTGACATTTCCGATTGTGACGTTAACTATGCACACGATTAGCATGGAAGTACATACGAATTATACATCAGTATGCGATTTGTACTCAAGGCTTATACGAGTTGTATGTAAATCTATAAAAAAAATTTATAACTTCAGATAACCATAATAATTTACCACATAAACGTATAAAAAGTGTAAAACATGTAATTTCTTAATTAGATATCAATTCTAATTTAAACATAAATTCTATAAATACTTTTTTTATACTTTTAATAGTTCTAGATTAGTTTTTATTTAATAATACTCTTAGAGCATGTTTGGGATTAAGTTTGAAAAATGTTTATTGGCTTATTTGTGTTTTCAAAAAGCTAAAATAAGAGAGATTTTTGTGATTGCCAAACATATTTTAATTTATTGGCTTTTTATAACTTCAGATTATCATAATAATTTACCACATAAACGCATAAAAAGATTAAAACATGTAATTTCTTAATTAGATATCAATTCTAATTTAAACATAAATTCTATAAATACTTTTTTTATACTTTTAATAGTTCTGGATTAGTTTTTATTTAATAATACTCTTAGAGCATGTTTGGGATTAAGTTTGAAAAATGTTTATTGACTTATTTGTGTTTTTAAAAGCCAATAAATTAAAATATGTTTGGCAATCACAAAAATCTCTCTTATTTTAGCTTTTTGAAAGGGTTAAAAAAACAATTTTTTAAAAGACTTGAATCCTGACTTTTCAAAATAGCTTTTTGAAAAAACCAATAAGTCAATAAGCATTTTTAAACGTAATCCCAAGCATGCTCTTAATTTAATTAGTTCATGTTAATGGTTCATATTGAAACTTTAAAGGTTAACCTGAAATGAGTCATTGACCCAACAAAATGTAACTATTAATCGTTTAGTAGTCACACATGATTGGTGCATTATATATACACCTCATGTTAACTATTAATTATAAATTCACATGTGTATTTGTTTATTATATTACTATACTAGTTTGAGACCTGTGTATTACACGGGAAATTAATACAAATTATTATTTAAACATTAAGCAAAATACAATCAACAACACATAACACAATTATCATATATTATTAATACAATTATAAATTACATTAAAATTACAGGAATTACAAAACAAACATTACGCAACTATTTTACAAATAAGAAAAAATTTCCTTGTACAATGCATTTGTGGTTGTCTTGGTCAGATTACCTTGTTTATCAAGAATCATAATCTTTAGCCCACACCTGCCTATAACTCTTGACAAGGCGACATATAGCTGTTCATGTGAGAACACGGGTTCTTTCAAATACAAACCAACTCTAGTTAATGATTGACCATGGCTTTTGTTTATGGACATCGCAAAACATACTGCAAGGGGAAACTGTCGTCTTTGAAACTTATATGCTATTTTGTTGTCTGTTAGAGTCAGTGATGATCTGTGGATCAAAACTCTATGTCCAATGTTAGTTCCAGAAATAATTTTTGCTTCAACTACACGAGTACCTAAAGATAATTTGTAGTCAAGTACCGTTACATAAGCCTTCTTTATGGTTAAGATTTCTAAGGAGCATAACAGGAACACCGGTTTGAATCCGATATTACAAAACCCGGTTTGTAGTTATAAACCACCGGGTTAGGACCGGTTTGGAGTTTTTTTTTTAGCTAAAACCGATTTGAAGCCGATATTTTGGAACCGGTTAGACAAAAACAGGTTTCATCCGGTTTAAAACCCCGTTTGTAGCTTAAAACTAATTTATAGCTCACGTATCATATCCATTTATAGTTCATTAACCATTCCATGTAATGGCCCATTGAAAAATCAATTTATTGTAAAGGAAAATATGATTATAATTATAATAATGATATTAACAATTGCTTATGTTACAATAAGAAAGATATTTTGGAACCGATTAGTCAAAAACAGGTTTAAAACCCGTCTGTCTATATACGTCGGCTTCAAAACTAATTTATAGCTCACATATCATATACATTTATAGCTCATTAACCATTCCATTTAATGCCCGGTTGAAATTTTGAAATCAATTTATTGTAAAGGAAAATAAGAAATATCAATTGGAAATCAATATATGGTAACTAGTTCCGGACGTAATGGCAGTATCAATACATAGATACCAACACTGATTGGATAATATCAATTGATGTAAGTGTTGGTTGACGTACGTGAAGACCCAAATCTATTGGTAGCATATGGTAAGTAAAAGATTCTTGGTAATGCTTTGGTTGACAGTTTCTTAAGGTTACAAAAAAAGATGATGATATATACAATCTGTCAAAACTTCTTTATAAAATATAGGCCTTTAAAGTGTAAAGAACCGGACGTTCAATGAACTGCTCGGGTTTAAACCGAAAACCGGTTTGCGCACCTCTAGTAACAAATGTGTCAACTACTATTTTAAAAAGGAAGCGGTAAATTGCAAATGTTATTTAATAATTTATTGTTGTTGTGTAATAAAGGAAAATAAGCTAAAATGAAAAGTTACATACCTTTACACTAAATGTGTCAACGGACGCACCAACAGTAATGGAGTCGGATTCTTGATGCTATTGAATGAATTAAACAAACAAATTTAAGTAGGACTGTTCAAAGGGTAAGACCCTACCATTTTACCTAATACCTTACCCGGACCCTTTACCCTTTTAGGAAGAAATGTGGACCCGAGACCCTACCCTCTAAACAATAAAAGGGTCAGGTATAAATAAGGGTTTCAAGGGTCCAACCCTTTACCCTTTGAAGCAGTAATCGCAGCTCATCTTCTGCATTTACTAGTTGCATATATATCATATATGACTTTAATATATAAATCCTAGAACAATTATACATTCATTTAATAATACAGTAAACTCTAACTTTGAAAGTTTATCAACCATTTGAACCGATACAAATAATATTCACATTCACAAATTTCATGCAGAGAACAATTCAGTGATTTTCATGTATATATTATATGTTTCCAATCTGTAGTATTGCCTTTTATTTTTGTTTTTTTAGTAGTTGGAAAATTTATGATGAATCATATATAAAATACAAACCTCACATACATTTCAGATTAATCACGAATCTGATGTATATCTAGAAACTAGTAAACGGGTACTGAAAAAGGGTCGGACCCTTGAAACTCTTTTACCCTTTAAGGAGAAATTTAAAGACCCTTTACCTGAGCCTTATTATATATTCGGGTCTAATTAAGGGTTTTACGAGTCAGGTAAAAGGGTTTCAAAGGTCTGACCCTTATCTTGCTCACCCCTAAATTTAAGTAAGACTAAACAAATCAAAATATCAATTGATTTGAAATTGGAAATAATTCTTTACTAAAAAGTGGTGATTGGCCATGAAAAATTTAAAATATCAACTGAAAAAATATTGGTTGACCATTCTTTTAAGCAATTAGCAAACCAAGAATAGGATAACAATAAGCTATTGACGAAAATAAAAAATCATTCCTTTTGAAAAGTAAAGTTGAAATCCAAGAATTATTGAAAAATAATTGACTAGAAAAAATTTCAAAAAGTTAAATCCCCATAGAAAAAATTCCAAGCAAAACAAATCTAGATTTTAATTAAAACAGATAAACTTTATTTTAAAAGATAAACATTTTTAGTCGTCAGTATTGCTTTGACTTTTGAACAGTTATTAAGTCAAATTCGATACTTACAAGTTAAAATCTTAAAAGTTAATACAATATTATTGCTAATATATTAAATGCATAATTAAATTAAATTAATTTATCTAGTGGGTATGGGCTAAAAAAAAGGGAGTTATGAGAGCATGACAAATGACAAAACATGATACTCTTATATTAGAATATTAGAGTAGTAAGATAGTATAACTTAATATAAAAATATATAAGCTAAATAAGAAAACGCTTACGTGTACTTCTACTTCATTATTTAATGAGTATGCTTGTAGTAGTGAATTCAAGAATTGATTTAATTGTTGCGTGATCCATAATTTGGCAACAGATACGCACAGGTGATCAAGCGAAGTTATCAAAAACAAAATAATTCACTATTAAAATTACATAAGCCGTGATAATTTTTTTTTTTTGTTTACACTTTACTTTGGCTGGTTTAACATCACAAAAAGATGGAGGTCGGTGACGCATAAGGAAAAAACGGAGGAAGATTATCGTGTTAGACGGTAAGGTCACTAACAGAAGATTGAAGATCTTAATTCTGTTTTGATTGCTTGGTTTGGAGTTTTTGTTCGTAGACTTTAATTTATGTTGTACTGTTCAGGTATTCTGCATGAAATCTATTTTTAAGACTGTATTTCATGTTTTTATATTATGAGTAGCTAAACTTTTTTATTTTTTGGTAATAATTTTATTAAATTCTTGTTGAATAATTGTTGATGCATGCTTATAGTTAGTTTTTAATCTTGATGGGTGTGGTCTAACATGTCTTTATTGTCACATACGAGATAGTCTCGTTTATTTCATTCTTGTATATTTCATTCTTCGGTTTGTATGATCAATTAATTTAAGGAAATTATAACATAATTTGTAATTGAGTAATTAAAGTTAAAACCTGAATTGCATGTGTGGTCTCTGTGAATTATTCATTATTATCTTTGTTGCATGCTAGTAGTGGTGCAGGTCATTTTTAACGGGTTGTAGGGCCGGCCTTCCAGCATAGATGAGTAAAGCTAGGGCTTGATGCCCTCGAAAAAATAAGTCCTCCGTTTAATAATTTTAGGTGTTTATATATATATATATATATATATATATATATATATATATATATATGCAGAATCGCATATTCATTATACATAGATGGTTAACTAAAAAATTATCTAAGGTGTCCCAATGGTTAACTATCTCCATATCTAACTACTATTTGATCTTCAACATCCAGCCGAACCACGTAAGATCGATTCCTATCTTGAATCATTTTTTTTTCTTTTAGTTGTTTCATGGCCATTTTTTAAAACTTTTTGTTTCTAATTGTATCTAAATTTTCCAGGCATATATATAGGATCAGGATCATGTGCGAACTTTTTAAAAATTAAGAACCATAAAAATCATTTTGGACTATAAAAATCCAAAAATAAAAAAAAAATCATGAAACAAAAAAAACACAAACATAAAAAAAGTGAAAAAAACCAAAATCTTATTTATTATCCCGATTTCATAAAAAAAATTGGGTTTAGCTAAATTATACATACGTGTATAATATGTACATATATGTACACATATGTTTTTTTATACACATATGTATAATTTAAGGTAAATGATAATGTACATACATGTACATTACGTAACTAGATGGTAAATGAAAGTATGCACATATGTATAGGTATAATATGAATTATTTTTATTTTTTTTATTTGTTTTTAATTTGTTTTTTATGAAATCGGAATGAAATACAAGAATTTTGGTTTTTTTACCTTTTAAAAATTTTTGTTTTATAATTTTTTAAATATTTTTTAGAGTTTTTTTAGTGATCCAAAATGGTTCTCAAAGTTCTCAATTTGCAAAGAGTTCTCTTAGGATCCTTTCCCTATACACACACGCACTAACTTTTATTTGTCTCATGGCCATTTTTTAAAACTGTTTGTTTCTAGTTGTTTCCAAATTTTTCCAGGTATATATATAGATACTTAGAACTAGTATTATATTCTAATTGTTTCCAAATTTTTTCATGTATATATAAATACTTGAACCTGTATTATATTCTAATGAAATATTGGTTTTTAAATAATCCAAACTATGGCCTATTGGTAAATATCAGTCTCAACTTTACACTTGCCAGATGACAGTCCCAACTATTGATGTATTTGTTTTTAAGGGTCTGCAACTAACGGATGACCAACTCCGTTAGTATGTTGCTGAGTTGGCATGCCTAGTTCTCAAAATATTGCTTATGTGGCAGCTTACGTGGCACAGTTTCTTCATCCCCACCCCTTCTCTCTAATCTGTCATGGACTAGCATATTCATAGACGCCAGCGACCACCATTCGCCACCACCATTGTTGCCGCCAATCTGTCATCACCATGTCTTCACAATGAAGTTCAGGTCAATTTTAGTTCTAAGTTTCCAATGGTGGGGTTTTTCATTAGAACTCTAGAAATAGACTCCTAGTCGAACCCAAAATTCGTGTTAGCTGATTACATATTGCAGTTAAAATCTTAGGGCTTTTATTTGGTTGATAAAAACGAGTTGAATGATATATTTATTACCTCAAATGGTGTTGGAATTGATAGCCCGCAAAGCCTTGCCGGGATTCAAGAAACCCACTGGAAAAACGATTTAGATTTTTGGATTCAGACAACCCACTGGTGGTGGTGATTCATTTATTCGCTAGAAAAATGTGGGTGCGGGTACGGATATGCAGCGGGAGGGTGGAGCTGGAACACCTTCAAACCTGCAGCACCACCACAGCCACATCCACCATGTCATCGAACTCCAACTTCAAAAACCTACCTCCATGCCTTAATCCTCTCCAGCGATGAAAAAACCGTAATGCCAGCCACCGGAAAATCGAACAAGCAGGAAACTCGCTATCACCATCCATGACCTTCTCCACCGGTGAACCATTATTGTCTTAGAGAACGATTTCATTTTCCAATGTTTTCGGCAACGGTTGCAGGTGATGACGATGGCAGTGGATGCTAGTGGCAATGGTACGGTGGTGCAGTGATGGCTCTTAGAGAATAAACAAGGAGGAAGACAATACACATGTATACATACATATTATATATTACTTATTATATATTATATATTATACTTGGATTGCCACGCAAGCTGCCATATAAGAAATAATTTGACAACTAGGCGTGCCAACTCAGCAGCATACTAACGGAGTTAGTCATCCGTTAGTCGCGGACCGTTAAAAAAAATACACCAATAGTTGGGACTGTCATCAGGCAAGTGTAAAGTTGGGAATGATATTTATTAATAGGCCATAGTTGAGATTATTTAAAACCAATATTCCTATTCTAATTGTTTCCTAATTTTTCCATATACACACACACACTTGAACTATTATTATATATGAATTATGTTCATTTTTTAAACTTTATAATTCATAATCGAAGTATGTTGTTCAGTAAATTTAAATAAAATGAACTGTGTATGCATATACACACACACACATACATACATACATACATGTATGAATGTATACTAGTTTTTAGCCCGCGTTACATGACTTACTTTTATTTTTTTTAAATAAAAATAGTAATGTTGTTACATTTATAATAATTTAAGTTACTCAAATATTGTTAATAATATTATGTTTAATATCATATTTATATATTTTTGTTTTTTAAAATATAGTAATGTTCTTATATTTGTAGTAATAATTTAAATGACTCAAATGTTATGAATAATATTGTGTTTAATATCATGTTTCAGCATTGTTTTAATTTAGATTTCTTTTATTAATGAGCCTATAAGTAAATGGGCTCTTCTAAGTTATATTTGGTTATGAAATTGAGTATTTAAAAAGTATGGCAATGTTGTTATATTTGTAACAATTTAAATGATTCAATTATTGTTAATAATATTATGTTTAATATCATATTTTGGGATTGTTTTAATGTAGGTTTCTTTTCTTAATGTGCCTATAAGTAAATGGGCTCTTCTGTAAAAATATAATTTGGGGTTTTCTTTTATTTAATGGATTTCTTTAAATTTTATTTGGTTATGTAATCGAGTATAGAATTGTTTTGGTTTTATAATATTAATAATATCAAATTGTTTATATATAAAATATTTCTTTTGATATTTTAGGTATTAAAATTGTAGTTTGATTTAATATCTGACTTCCATTATATGATTCTCCTTAGTTGAGTTACGTATTTGGTTTAACATGCTAATGTTTTATATTTTATATAGAGTGTTGTTTACGTAAAAACGAACTTTATTTTTTAAAACGGTTTGTTATGAAATAAGTTGTTGTATATATTTGGGATTAGCTAATATAACATTTTATTAATAATATTATATTTTTACTTCAGGCTATTTGTTTTTTATTTTAATGGGATTTATTGGTTAAGATGTGTTATATATTTGGGTGTAGAATATTTTGTGTTTGAATACCATTTAGAATTTGGGCTGCTTAATTATTGGACTAGTTTGATATATATATATATATATATATATATATTTTTTATAAACATACATGTTTATGAGACACAAATTTATTGATAAATGTTTATATTACATCGAAACAGAAGGCAAGCGGGCAACAAGCGGTGCCGCTACCCCCTTTTGAATTGCAAAACCCAATTTTAAAAACTACATTTGCTGATCTTGGAGTCATAATATTACTATGCATGACCCGCTGAACACGGGTAAGTAAATCCACAGCTTTAGGCTTGAGGAAACCAAAAGTGTCAAAAGCAAAAGGAATAAATACATGTTGGTTGTCAAGACACGCCTTCTCATATTTTGCCACCTTGCCTGAAGCAGCTTTTATGTGGCTTGACCGACTGCGAAACCACTACTCCCTAAGCTCACCAAAGGGGAAACCCCTTTTAAATCCACACACACGTGTTTTCCTCCTATCCATCTAAACACCAAAATGTCAGCCGGTCGAAGAGATGATCTTCCCTCCGACGGGTCAGTCAGGAAACTCACAGGTGCTTTTTTCTTAACAGAAATTCCGGCCCGCCTAAATATATCAAAGAGCACATCCCTAACCAGATCGTGTTGATACTTGAACCCCGAGAGTTATTATCAGCTATGTTTTGATATTTAATTTTGTAGTTAATATTAGTAACTATTATCAGCTATGTTTGAAAACAACGGGTATCATCATGCTATATCTTGTTCCAAGAAAACAATCAAGTTAAAATATATCTTCTCAAGTTAATATTTATCTTCTTCCAAGAATTCATTATAATTAATATCTACAACAACCGATCATCTCCCTTACTCAGAAACATTCAAACCCTTACTCAGAAACCCAATCATATTGTCAATGGCGAACATAGTTGGTTGGAATTATGATCTGTTGGTAAACAAGTATGTGTTTGTTTTGAGTGATCTGTCTAGAATCGAAAAAGCTAATGTGAATGAGGTATGTTCTTTAAGCTTTAGATTTTTGGAAAAAAGTATATATTCGATAGGAAGTAGGAAGAATTTTCTGTCTGTTCAGGAGAATGATCTTATGGACCAGATTGTTGTTAAACTTGATGCTGTTGTTGAGAATGTTAAACTGATTGTTTATGTGAGGGAGTGGTTATTCTTTCCTAATGAGAATAGGATTGTGGTTATGTTTGAAAATGGTAGTGTGAAAATTATGAGTCGGGAGACATTATTAGAATCAGATAATTTGTCTATGTTGAGGGAGTTTGATCTTTTGAAGTCTGTTAATGCAAGGAAACACAATGCTCATTTTGATTTAGAAGGTGATTTAAGTAAGAAGGTTAGTTGTGTGACATTCTTCGATTTTTGCATATACTTTCATTCTTACCTTCGTACTTTCATTACATACATAATCTTACGTTTTAAAGAGCCTTTCGCCCTATAACCTCACAGATATTATCAGGGTCTGGTCCCTAACATCAATGATATTATAAGGGTCTGGTCCCTAACATCACAGATATTATAAGGGTCTGGTCCCTAACATCACAGATATTATAAGGGTCTGGTCCCTAGTTCTCGAATATTCGTAGGGTTCGATTCCCTCTTCGTTACCATACAACCATACATCATACCTCGAGTATTATTGGGGCTCGGTACCCTTTTCGTAACCATACAACCATCTTTTCCTTCTTTTATTAACTTTATTACGTTCATACACATAAGCATACATATCATACTTACCTTATGCGTAGCGTTACAACCTGACAGTACGTGCAATATCCGAAGATCATTCACGTACCATCAAGTAATCATTCATACATATCACATATATCACATATGGCATACACTTATCACTTAGGATAAATGTATTAACAACACATCGAGTATGCACACAGCCCCGAAAACATAACAAGGAATGGGGCTAGAAACTCACCTGAACACGGTTACGTTCACCGTTAATCGTAATCCCTTTCTTCAGTTGTGCACGGCTGACTGTATAACAAGTATACGTATCAATTAACTATCACTTCTCATATTGTATTTCTATCTTTATATGACCCACAACGAACGGGGGTCCGGGGGCAGCGCCCCTGGCAGCGGGGTCTAGGGGCGGCAGTCCCTAGCAGGGTCCAAGGGGCAGAGCCCCTGGCTGGGGTCGAGCTGACTTTAAGCGAACTTGACTTTAAGCGAAGTTAAACCTTAGGCGAACTTAGCTTTAAGCGAAGTTAAACCTTAAGCGAACTTAGCTTTAGGAGAAGTTATCAGTTAGGCGAACTTGGCCGTAAGCGAAGTTATCAATTAGGCGAACTTGGCCTCAGGCGAAGTTATCAATTAGGCGAACTTGGCCTCAGGCGAAGTTACCAGTTCGGCGAACTTGGCGGTAAGCGAAGCTATCAATTAGGCGAACTTGGCCTCAGGCGAAGTTATCGCTTTGAAGGCGAAGTTGCCCAGTTCAGCCGCTGTTTGGTTTCTATCAAGCATTTTTGGCGATTTTAACACCCTTGTTATGGTTCGACATCACCCACTACGCTCCCCAACCGTTTTCGGTCGTATAAACACTATAAAGCTTGGATCTTTAAACTTCAATGATCAAGAATCATACCTTTTTGTGCTTGTTTGGATCTCGTTTAACTTGTTTAATCACAACTAATCGCTCACTCTCTCTCGGATCTCGCTCGTTCCTCTCCCTCGGCCGCCGGTGGTGTGTGTGGTGTGGGTGTGTTTTGGAGTGTTAGAGAATAAGATGGAATGAGTGATGTTTTAGGGTTTAGGGGATATTTATATCCCTTAAAGCCCATGGACCTAAGGCCCATTCTCATTTAACCCATCTCAGTTAATCTAAGTCCATGATCCGCTCCTTACTCGATATTAATTAATCAATAACGCGAAATCGCTAAACATAACTTTCTTTATTCAACATTAAAATTTTAGGATGTTACAAGTCTCCCCTCCTTAAAGAGGTTTCGTCCCCGAAACCTAACTATTACATAAACAAACTAGGGTAAAACTTGCGCATCTCATCCTCGGCTTCCCAAGTAGCATCTGATCCCTTGCGGTGTTTCCATATCACTTTTACCAAAGGTATAATCTTGTGACGAAGCTGCTTCTCCTTGCGATCAACGATCTCTATCGGTTGCTCAATGTAGTTCAATTGTTCATCAACCTCAATGTCCATCAATGGCACGTGAGACGTGTCATCAGCTAGACACTTCCTCAGATGGGAAACATGGAAGGTTGAATGAATTCCTTCTAACTCATCGGGTAAATCCAGTTTATAAGCTACTTCACCCACACGACTACAATCTTGAACGGTCCAATGTACCTCGGACTCAACTTCCCCCTCTTTCTAAAACGGATAATTCCTTTCCAAGGCGAGACCTTAAGCATCACATTGTCGCCAACGTTAAACTCAATTGGTCGTCGCCGCTTATCTGCATAAGACTTTTGTCTGTCTTGAGCGGCTTTCATTCTTGCTTTGATCTGATCAAACCTTGAAGACGTTTCTTGAACCACTTCTAGGCTTCCCATTTCTTTCTGACCAATCTCACCCCAACACACCGGGGTTCTACATCTTCTACCGTAAAGCATCTCGAACGGTGGCATACCAATACTTGAATGGTAACTGTTGTTATAGGAGAACTCTGCCAGATGCAGATGATCATCCCAACTTCCACCAAAATCTAAAACACAAGCACGTAGCATATCCTCAAGGGTTTGGATCGTCCTTTCAGACTGTCCATCGGTTTGAGGATGATACGGCGTACCGATGTTCAACCTCGTCCCCATAGCTTCATGGAATTTCTTCCAGAACCTCGAAGTAAACCGTGTATCTCTATCAGACACGATCGATAACGGTACTCCATGCTTGGTTACAATTTCTTTGATGAACAAGCTTGCTAACGTTTCTGACGAGATGGCCTCTCGTATGGGCAGAAAGTGAGCACTCTTGGTCAAACGGTCCACAATCACCCAGATGGTATCATGTTGCTTAGTTGTACGAGGTAGCGTAGTTATGAAATCCATGGTGATGTGTTCCCATTTCCACTCAGGTATCTCTAGCGGTTGCATCTTCCCATAAGGCTTTTGGTGTTCGGCTTTGACTTGTAAGCAAGTTAAGCACTTACTGACATAATCTACTACATCATTCTTCATTCCAGGCCACCAGTAATCTCTTTTCAAGTCTTGATACATCTTTGTAGCTCCAGGATGGATTGAGTACCTTGACTTATGAGCTTCATCTAAGATTCGACTTCTAAGATCACCATGGCGTGGGATCCACATACGGTCGAACCTAGTCTTAACTCCATGAGTGTTTTCCATCAACTCATCTTGCTGGCCATAAATCCTTTCTTTCTTTACTAACCCTTCATCTACTAACACTTCTGACTGCACTTTGATGATTTCTTCAAAAAGGCTTGGGTTCATGATCAGCTTGTATGACTTCACTGTTGCAAGGACTTCCTCATTCTTACGACTTAACGCATCAGCGACCACGTTAGCTTTACCGGGGTAATACTTAATCTCACAGTCGTAATCCTTAATCAACTCCAACCATCTTCTCTGCCTCATGTTCAATTCTTTCTGCTCGAAGAAGTACTTTAAACTCTTATGATCTGTATAAATAGTACACTTAGTACCGTACAGATAATGCCTCCATATCTTAAGAGCATGCACTACAGCTGCTAACTCCAAATCATGCGTCGGGTAAGTACTCTCATGGACCTTCAACTGTCTAGACGCGTAAGCTATCACCTTCCCTCGTTGCATCAATACGCAACCTAACCCTTGATGTGAGGCATCAGCACAAACAACGAAATCCTCGTCACCATCGGGTAGAGCAAGGATTGGAGCTTGCGTGAGTCTCTTCTTCAATTCTTCAAAGGCTTCTTCCTGAAACTTTCCCCAACTGAATACTATCGACTTTCGGGTCATACCGGTCAGCGGTGCGGCTACCTTGGAGAAACCTTCGATGAATCTCCTATAGTAGCCAGCTAACCCTAGGAAGCTTCGTATATCAGTAGGATTCTGCGGAGTCTTCCAATTCGTTATCGCTTCAATCTTAGCTGGGTCCACGGTAATCCCCTCCGGATTAACCACGTGACCTAAAAATTGCACTTCTCTTAACCAGAACGCGCACTTCGAAAACCTGGCATGCAACTTCTCATTCTTCAGAGTCTCCAATACCTCTCTCAGATGCTCAGCATGGTCAGACTCGCTCTTTGAATAAATCAATATATCATCGATGAAGACGATAACCGACTTATCCAACATCTGTCAACACACCCTATTCATCATGTCCATAAATGCTGCAGGAGCATTGGTTAGACCGAATGACATTACGAGGAACTCGTAGTGTCCATACCGCGTTCGGAACGCTATCTTAGGGATGTCTGCCTCTTTCACCTTCAGCTGATGGTAGCCTGATCTGAGATCTATTCGTGAGAACCAACTTGAACCTTGCAGTTGGTCAAACAGATCATCAATCCTTATCAAAGGATATCTATTCTTTACCGTAAGCTTATTCAACTCACGATAGTCTATGCACATTCTTATACTTCCATCCTTCTTTTTCACGAACAATACTGGTGCGCCCCACGGGGATACTCTTGGTCTTATGAAACCTTTGTCGAGGAGTTCTTGCAGTTGGGACATCAATTCTTTCATCTCGGACGGCGCCAGACGGTAAGGTGCTTTCGCTAAGGGCTGGGCTCCTGGTACTAAATCTATCTGGAATTCTATCTCTCGATCTGGTGGCAACCCCGGAAGATCCTCATGGAATACTTTTGGATAGTCTCACATGATGGGAACATCTTTCATTTCTTTCGTCTCGGCCGTAGCGTTGACGACATACGCCAGGTAGGCACAACACCCTCGCCTTAGCAAACCCTCGGCTTTTATCATCGAAATGACATTTAGCCCAGAACTTTCCTTATCACCATAAACCGTTACCGCACTACCATCCAATGACTTTAACCTTATCATCCTACTCTTACATACTATCTGAGCCTCAAACTCAGACAACCAATCCATACCCAAAACCTCATCGAACCCTCCCAAGGTCATAACGTACAAGGTAACCGAAAACTCATGTCCTTCCAATTCTATCTTACAGTTCTTAACCATTTTTGTTATTTTAACCGAAGTGTCACTGGCGGTTTCTACTACAAAAGTTTCAGGCACTCGGCAGCCTTTCATTTTAGCTAGTTTACTAAATGTCGTAGCTACAAAACTTCTATTCGCACCAGAATCAAATAATACAGCAGCAGAAATGCCGTTTACTAAGAACGTACCAGTCACAACATCAGGAATCTGTCTAGCTTGCTCTTGGGTCAACATGTAGGCCCTAGTCCTCGGCCTTGCTTGATCAGCATCTTTCTTCCCACTACCTCCAGCCTCACCATCGGTGCACTCTCTCGCCATGTGGCCTGTCTTGCCACATTTGTAACATGCTGGCTTTGCACTGCACTCATTGGCATAATGCCCTACCTTCCCACACTTATAACACACATTAGACCCCATCCGGCATTCCCACCGTGAGCTTTTCCACATTTGAGACAAACACCAGAACTTTTACCCCACTTGCACTCACCACCATGCATCTTTCCGCAGGTCTTACACGATCTCTTCTCCCACACTCTCTGCTTCTTATCTTTGGGGTTCCATAACTGAGTACCGGGTCGTTTAGCAGGAACGGCCCATTTCTTCTCTTTCTTCTCGTCTCCCACCACCACATCATCCGCAGCCAGGTCTGCATAGACCATCTCTGCGAGTTCGACAGCAGAATCGAAAGTAGCAGGTTTACTTGTCCTGACTAACATGCGGACTCTCTGTGGTAATCCCCTCACATAACACTTGATTCTCTTAGCCTCAGTGCTGACCATATCGGGTACCAACCTAGACATTCGATTGAACTCTGTAGTGTACTCACGATGTGTCATCGTCCCAGCTTTCAAGTTTAGGAACTTCATCTCCGCCCTTTCAACCTCGGCGTCAGCACAGAACTTCTTCATCATTAACTCCTTCAGATCGTCCCACTTCATCTCTTTGATCTCTTCTCGGGTTTTCCTCTGCTCCACACTCTCCCACCAATGCATAGCCTCATCTTCAAATGATTGGGTGGCATAACCGACAGCTTGGTCAGGACGACACTCGCTGATTCGGATAATTTTATCCATGGCGGTTATCCACTGAAGAGTAGCGATTGCGTCTCCTAAACCGGTCAGCTTAGGCGGGTCACAACCTTTGAAGGACTTATAGTTGCAACCGCCTCGTCCTCTCTTCCTATCATCAACTTTCACAGACCTTACCTCACTTGAATCACCCTTTCCCCCCTCATCATCTTTCCCACCATTACCACCTGCCCCTTCAACAGTTCTTTCACGGCTTCCAACAGACCTTTCCGGAGTAATATTCTTCACAGCAGTGGCTACAGCTTGAACAATAGCTGCTTGAATTGCGGGATCCAGTTGAACTCCTTCATTGTTTTCCGGGTTTCTTCCAGCTGCGCTTCCTTCAGCTTTGGTGTTGGAAGCTGTCTCCACCGAAGGTTGCTGGACACGACGAGGCCTGCCGCGTCGTCCAGTGCGACCTCCAGCTCCAACAATGTCTCCAGCTCCAGCCATCGTATTCTAAAAGGGAAAACACAAACATCATCACTCAAGGAACTATTTAGTACAAGGATAGCAAGGCTAACAGGTAATAACAGTGGACAGCTGTGATTAGCTGATCACGTTACTTTCCGTGTCCTATACACTTCCCTTTATGAGTCTATTTGTGCTGGTTCTAGTTAAGCAGTTAGTCAAATCAAACAATCAATTATTCCTATCCCTGACGTTCACATATCTTTTCTTTCTCATTAACATATATCATTTAATCATACACTTTACCTTTACTGATCTTGCTTGAGCGACACATGGCATTCTTGAACTGGCATCTTCTTTCCTTTCTTACTTAAATCCCATTCTCTGTTCGAGTCTAAGCATGTAGGATGCTTAAATCTCTCGAACTTTGCTCTGATACCAACTTGAAAGGCCCCGTCACCGGTAACCCTACTTTCGTGTTGGATTTACTCATAAACGCAGTTCTAAATATCAGAGTTAATTAAAACATTCGCGGAATTTAAAAACTTTCATATAACATTTCATAACAAAACACGTCTTGTCTTAAAACATCATTTTGTCTTTCAAAATACGAAACATTAAACTTAAACGTCTTGAGTATTTCGATGCCAGCCTCTTATTCAGTGCCGCGTGTCTCCTCAAGCGAGCTGCCTCATCCTACTCACCTGCGTGCATACTAAAAGTCAGCTACGCTGAGTGAGTTCTAGTTAATCACATAATCATACAATACATTCTTACATTTCATACTTAACCTCTTAACTTTCTTTCGTACACACCTAAGTGCATATACTTTCATTCTTACCTTCGTACTTTCTTTACATACATAATCTTACGTTTTAAAGAGCCTTTCGCCCTATAACCTCACAGATATTATAAGGGTCTGGTCCCTAACATCACAGATATTATAAGGGTCTGGTCCCTAACATCACAGATATTATAAGGGTCTGGTCCCTAACATCACAGATATTATAAGGGTCTGGTCCCTAACATCATAGATATTATAAGGGTCTAGTCCCTAACATCACAGATATTATAAGGGTCTGGTCCCTAGTTCTCGAATATTCGTAGGGTTCGATTCCCTCTTCGTTACCATACAACCATACATCATACCTCGAGTATTATTGGGGCTCGGTACCCTTTTCGTAACCATACAACCATCTTTTCCTTCTTTTATTAACTTTATTACGTTCATACACATAAGCATACATATCATACTTACCTTATGCGTAGCGTTACAACCTGACAGTACGTGCAATATCCGAAGATCATTCACGTACCATCAAGTAATCATTCATACATATCACATATATCACATATGGCATACACTTATCACTTAGGATAAATGTATTAACAACACATCGAGTATGCACACAGCCCCGAAAACATAACAAGGAATGGGGCTAGAAACTCACCTGAACACGGTTACGTTCACCGTTAATCGTAATCCCTTTCTTCAGTTGTGCACGGCTGACTGTATAACAAGTATACGTATCAATTAACTATCACTTCTCATATTGTATTTCTATCTTTATATGACCCACAACGAACGGGGGTCCGGGGGCAGCGCCCCTGGCAGCGGGGTCTAGGGGCGGCAGTCCCTAGCAGGGTCCAAGGGGCAGAGCCCCTGGCTGGGGTCGAGCTGACTTTAAGCGAACTTGACTTTAAGCGAAGTTAAACCTTAGGCGAACTTAGCTTTAAGCGAAGTTAAACCTTAAGCGAACTTAGCTTTAGGAGAAGTTATCAGTTAGGCGAACTTGGCCGTAAGCGAAGTTATCAATTAGGCGAACTTGGCCTCAGGCGAAGTTATCAATTAGGCGAACTTGGCCTCAGGCGAAGTTACCAGTTCGGCGAACTTGGCGGTAAGCGAAGCTATCAATTAGGCGAACTTGGCCTCAGGCGAAGTTATCGCTTTGAAGGCGAAGTTGCCCAGTTCAGCCGCTGTTTGGTTTCTATCAAGCATTTTTGGCGATTTTAACACCCTTGTTATGGTTCGACATCACCCACTACGCTCCCCAACCGTTTTCGGTCGTATAAACACTATAAAGCTTGGATCATTAAACTTCAAAGATCAAGAATCATACCCTTTTGTGATTGTTTGGATCTCGTTTAACTTGTTTAATCACAGTAATCGCTCACTCTCTCTCGGATCTCGCTCGTTCCTCTCCCTCGGCCGCCGGCGGTGTGTGTGGTGTGGGTGTGTTTTGGAGTGTTAGAGAATAAGATGGAATGAGTGATGTTTTAGGGTTTAGGGGATATTTATATCCCTTAAAGCCCATGGACCTAAAGCCCATTCTCATTTAACCCATCTCAGTTAATCTAAGTCCATGATCCGCTCCTTACTCGATATTAATTAATCAATAACGCGAAATCACTAAACATAACTTTCTTTATTCAACATTAAAATTTTAGGATGTTACATAATCCCCCCTCCCCCCGGTCGCTGACCCCCGTATTTCCGGTGGCCGGAATTCCGGCACCGGGAAACTCGCAAAACCACCCCAAACCTCGTTCTTTGACCCGTTAATCTAGCCTAACGTCTTTAGATGACAACAGCAATCGCTAACTAATAGATTAATTGTATTATAACGGCTCCAAATCGTCAAACAATCCCGTAACCATCGCCGGATAATCGGCCTTAATCAATAACTATCAATTAACGACTACACTCCCCAATTGGACTTATAAGTAGGACCCTAAGTATCGACTAAATCGTTTCAATCATAAAACGTATCTAACATACTGTTACACCACAACCTAAGGTGGAAATGCCGGGGCGTGAACATGATCGTTCACAGCTCGAATATACTATCATGAATATAAATGACAATATCTATTTAATTTTTTTATTTCAAAATGTACACACAGTATCCAAATATAGCAAAACAATTCAAAATAAATAAATATAATAAATTTAAATTATGTTTGTCTTCGTTAAATCCTATGGTCTTGACTAAATATCCAAACTTTATTATTCAATTCACATGATAACCTGAATATGCATAGAAAATAGAAAGAGTTTGTCAACATAAAGTTGAGTGAGATTATCACCAGTTTTACAATGATATAAATAAGCATAACGTAGTAAATTGCGGTAAACAAATCAAACCATAAGCAAGTAGTTAGACCGTTGCCAAGAAAATCGGGCCTTGGTCAATAATATGAGCACCCTATACAAGGGAATACGTTGGACCACTCCGAATTATACAAATGAATGAACACTAACACAAGTAAGCATATAACACGTATATTTGATTAAGTCACACAATTACACATATGCTATTGTTTGATATATATATATATATAGTATGAATAATATGCATATGTCCCCAAAACGTTTAGAAAACTTAGTAAACTAGGAGAATGATAAAACTCAACTTAGATTAAAGGCAAGTGAATACAATTAAGAATAAACGAGTTAACGAATAAGCGAGTCGTCCACTAATGCGTCAAACGAGATAAGCAATCAGAATCTAAAACTTTGAGATATGATACTATAAGTAAAAACGAACTCGTTGAAGCTGGAATAAATCCAAATAGATGTTTAGAATTCAAGTTATGTTAGATTTAAGATTTAAGCGAGCTAGTACTGACCAGAATCCAAACAGCGAGTCGGAAGTTGGGTTTTGGTCAGTATCCTTAAAAATTCATTACAAAAATAAAAGTCTTCTGGACCGAACATTGAATCTGACCAGAAGTATGAGAAAACGTAAAGTCAAACTTGTTGACTGTTTTGCCCTTTAACAAGTTTTAAATGAATTGACCAGTCAACACCCTTCAACCACCAAAATTGATTGAAGGTTATTGACTAGGTAATACGTATGAACGATTTATTAGTTTACAACTTGTCCGTAAAGTGAAACGATCAATCAAGAAGATGAGTCAAAGATCGAGTATAAGTAAAGTCAAACGTCAAAGCTTGTTTCTTCAACCAAATAAGCAAAAACCAAAGAATTTGGTGATGAACAAAAGGGTTGATGGCTGGGAATGCTTCTTTATGGTTTAGAAAAAGTTTATGACAGATTATATGTGACATGTTTTTACAATATATGCAAAAATGAACTAATTTGGTTAGTTTACTCGTTTAAGGAAACTGAATATGTTTTTAATGATCAAATCAATAATATAATCAGTAAATTTTGTTCTTGAATAAGGGGTAATGTATATGGACATGTATCTAAGCTATGTTAGTTTTCTTGGGGCTTAAAACACTCGATTATGTCCTAAAATAAGCGATTTCGGGCCACAAACGAACTAGGCATGCAATAACTAACAAACGAACTGATCATTAAGGTGGCGGCGGTGTGTGGTGAGCCTAGCCCACCCCCACAGCATGGCGCTCCGGCCATGGGTAGGATATCTTTCATTTTTTGACGATTTTGGTCCTTTAACTTCTTAAAATGTTAAATAATGTATATTTTACGGTTAAAACAAAGAGTGGACATCTTAGAAAGTATAAGGGGTGTAGAATTAGAATGTAAATCTTTATTACTTATAAATATGTGATATTATTATTAATAAGGTCTGAATAATGTTCTCGAACCGGGTTAAACATAAACAAAAAATCCGAGATGTTACAGTTTCCCCTACTTTAAGGAATTTCGTCCTGAAATTAAGAAAAACCAAAACATCATCGTTTTAATTAAACTTTTAAGAAAAATATCATAACATAGAACTTCTAATAATCGAAGCAACGCTTCAAATGACAATCCACTTATATATATATACATATATATATATATATATAGGATTAGTATCATTTGAGAACTCTTAAATTATTTAAGAACTTGAAGGAACTCTTAATAACTAACGTTTTTTATAAAAATTTTTGAATATTAATGTATTTAAGTGTAATTTTATCACTTTTGACATCTATATTTACGGTTACAATTATGAAAATTAGTTTTTTTTGCGCATATCTATGTTTTTTTTACACATATGTTAATTTTTATCACATAAATTTTACACATGTGTAACTTATGATTTATATATGTAATCAATTTTTTTTTTTTATAAATATGATAAAACAAGTCTCAAATAATGTTAATATATAAAAAAAAGTTAAAAAAATATTCGGTTTTTAAGAGTTCCTAAAAGTTCTTAACTTTTTTTGAGTTCTCAAATGAAACTAACCCTATATATATATATATATATATAACTATATAGGGGTGAGTTCTAGTGAAAACTTCTCTTAAAGAGAAAACTTAAAAACTCCTAAAAATTTCGAAAAAACTATTTTTAAGTTTAAAATTTTTTTTTTGAAGTTTCTTTTTTTCCATTATTTTTATATGTTGTTATTGGTTGAAAAAAAAACCCCCTTGTCAGTAACCTCGTCGGTATAGTGCGCATGTGAAATAGTGTGCATTGCATATATGCAAAAGTGTTTGTATTGCATAGAATACAACACTATTGCACATATTTGATACACACTATTGTATATATGTAATATAAGACTAATACACACATCGAATACACATTAGTACGTATGTGTAATACAACATTAACGAACATGTGCACCACATCGACTTTTATTTTATTATTTTTTTTTTCATATAATACAACACTACTACACATATACAATACATAAATATTGAATATATGCAATAAAACACTATTAAACTCAAAAATGCATAGTAATACACATGTGTAATACAACGGTATCGCATAGTAATACGTATGTGCATTACAGCGGGTTTTATTTATTTATTTTTATTTTTATATTTTTCGAGTGAAATATAAGAAAATATAAGAATAATGGCTAAAACAGAATTTTGAAAATATTTTTTTATTTTTAATTAAAAATAATTCTTTAGGAGTTTTTTAGTTTTCTCTTGATCCTCTCCCTATATATATATACTAGTAGAAGTGTCCGCGCATTGCGGCGGAGACGCATGGGGATGCAATCGGTATGATTTTACTTTGCAGTGCGGCGGTGATGCAACGATGGTTCATTTAGTAATTTTTTTATCGCATTTTGGTGGGGGGCGTGATGGGTATAAGTGTCAATACACATTTTAATAACGTTTTAAACGCACGTATAACTCTTTAACTAACCCAAAACCTTTTATAATAGTTTTTTCATCATTTAAAACAGCATTTCAACATAAAAATATAATGTGTGAATTGTTCAGGCCCGGTTGAGTAGCAAAACCCTGTTTTCGCACTTTTAAACGTGTAATAAACATAGGCTGATGCAAATATTAACTGATCAAAACCTTTATAATATTTTTTCCCTTTTTTGAAACATTATTTTGACAGAAATAATCTGTAAAACTTTCCAGGCCCGGTTGGTTAGCAAAAACCCATGTTCTTACTTTTAAAAGCATTAAACGTGTAGTTAAATGTAACCGTATGCAAACGTTGATTCGACCACATTCTTTGACCAAAGTAAACCGATTTAGATAATAACTGCACTACATTTGAATTGATGTAAATGTTCTCATTTTAATAATAATAATAATAATAACTACATAACTTTTTTACCAACTTTGTTTGAGGTGTTAGTGGGGGCTACCTCCATTCATTAAACAAACCACCCTTTGATTATTAAGCCTCATAAAGAATATAAAGAGCATGTTAAAATTGATAATGAGTTTGTAGTAGGACAACTTTACAAACCTTATTTTCATATGCCAATGTAAAGTCCCTGGAAATTTTGTCTACCAACTTCACAAACGAAAATTTGCCAAGCCCGAACCAACCCGCTTGAACCAGCCCACGTAATACCATGAGCACCGATCGAACTCATAAACCTCATCACTCTCTTCATCTCTCACTTAAATGCCCAAATTCCCACCTGTGAATCTGTGATGGCAGTTTGGTAAAATCCAATTCGTACCAGAAATTAGAAGATGATACATGTTAATGGAACGGGTAATAAGACAGGCTTTTCACTAACCTTGATTAGAGTGTCTATTGGACTGAATTCCAGATACTCCGTCATCAAGTCGGATGAATGGGCCTGAATCAATGTGATGAGAAAAAAAACGTTAGAAAATATCTAGTTAAACCATATTTTTTTTTCATTGCACGCAGGATTAAACATATTGACTTTGTATGACAAACATTTAGTATTAAGTTTCCAC
Source organism: Bidens hawaiensis (assembly GCF_021521415.1). Classification (NCBI taxonomy): domain Eukaryota; kingdom Viridiplantae; phylum Streptophyta; class Magnoliopsida; order Asterales; family Asteraceae; genus Bidens; species Bidens hawaiensis. Next base: position 60,390 of record NW_027499600.1, on the reverse strand, counting down.
AAAAATTTGAGGTGTTCTATAAATTTTGTGTTAATCCAAAACATTGAACCGCCTTGATAATACAAGAATTATGCTATTATAGCAAATCAAACAGTGTCAATTTATGAATATTAAATGAATAGAATGAATAAATAAAAAAAAACAAATGTAACTTATTATACATCTAGTGTATCACTTGCAGATTTTGTGTTTTGCGGGGGGTTGAAATACGACCACATTTAAGCAAAGAATAGTATGCTTATAAGCTTATATGATATTTCATAAAATTGGTATAATATGTAAGTGCTTTTGCCACCGATGAAAGGATTGAACTACACAACCGCCTGTCGAAGGAACATCTCGACCCCACTAACAATAACAGAGCCAGACGCTTCGGCGTCAATTAAAAGTGTCGTACTTTTAGGGGTATAAAAAGCATCCAAGACGACAAAGTAATCTCTTACAGTTTCCTAAAATAATATAAACAAAACAATTGGTGTCAGTTATTATAATCGTAACAAGAACATTAAACTTTGTTAAGGATGATTAATATTAACATTTCAAACCTCGAAAACATGGATTCGTTTTGTATTGGCAAGAGCCGCACCTTTTTTTCTGGCCGGAAGGTGGTCAACTGTTCAAATAGTAAAGGTTGACTCGACACCGCTAGAGTTATCAGAGAGAGCTTATATAAGTTACACTTTTGTAACTTATTAACTTAAACTTAAATTATAGTTAAATAAAGTTGATATACTTTGACTTTTCAAAGTAAAACATACCATAGTCGATATCAAAAACTATTACGGTGACTCCCCTACTTTTGGCATCAAATGACAAGGTCTCCCTGCACCACGAGGCACCGGCACAAACCAAGACAAGGCACTGGCACCAACCAACACAAACTGTTTCCCGGTAAGAGGAGGAGAGAGAGATGCTTCTCCATTCATGAGACCTCGAGCTGCAATTAAACTGTAGTTTGGTCATTAACTTTTATTCATCAACATTAAAAACATAATGAGCATCAAGTTTTGTAGTTTAAATGTAAATATATTACTTTTAAAAGATCTTTTTAGTTCCTTTATAGCATCCTCAATTTCAGTTGTAGAAGCCTCACAATCAGTATTATATTCAATCAGTTTCCCCTCACTGAGCATTTTTACAAAAGTGTTAACGATGCCTATAGATTTGGCAACAAATCAATATTGCACAAGTTTTAAAACACTATAACTTTAGTAAATAAAAATAAATAAACATTTAATATGTTAATACCAACCTGAGCTAGAGGATGCACTTCATCATAAAATTCCATCGTCGCTTCCTTGTATGGTATGCAAGCACTACAAGTAATGATCAAAAGTCAAATATTGTGGTCAACATGTATAAATAGGCACATACTTGTAACCAGCAAAGTCAGGACTTTTATAAACATTAAAGAACTATTTAAGATCATCCACAAACATTACTTCATTTCGGGTTTGGTTAGTTTTTTTTTATTTTGTGTTTGGTGTTAGATTCTTGATTTTATGTTTCAATTTGATTCGGTATAATTTTTTAGTTTCAGTCGGTTTCTGTTTCTTTAGGTTTAGTTGCGTTTTGGTTCCATTTTTTGGTTGTTAGTTTGGTTTCAGTTCGGTTTCGAATTTTTATATCGTCTATGTGAACTTTGGTTTATAGTTTCATTTTGATTTGATTGGTTGTTGCTTTTGTTTCAGGTTTGTTTTAGTTTTGACATTTTTTTAGTTACTTTTGGGTTTGGTATCAGGTTTTTTGTAATTTCATTTGAGTATGAGTTTAATTGATTAGTTTATTTCAGTTCGGGTTCGATTTTTTTAGTTTCATTTTTGTTCGTAAGGTTTAAATTTATTCAGTTTTTTTTGGTTTCGTTTAGTTTTGGTTGTTGTTCCTGGTTTTGTTTTTCTTTTTTTTTTTGTTTTGGTTTTTGTCATTGGCTAAGAAAATGAAACCGTAAATCCTATATTTCTCAAGCCATAAAAGCCAACAACTTTAGTAAAGTTGACTTAATAAGCCTATGTAAGCACAAAAGATGAATCAATATCAATCTTACTTGCCAGCTGTTAAGCAGGCTTTAAGAAAGCTAGGATCTAACTGAGTTGACATTTTACAGTCATCTAAAGCTTTCCTGATCTTCCAACACAGATGTAATTTAACCTGACCTGCGTGTTAAAGGGCATCCACGAATAAACTGAGTAGAATCACCGCACTGGAAACAACACCGTAAATGTTATATAAAAATCATATCAAACAAACAGTTTGGTTGTGTTCGTTTATTTTTTAAACGAACGAACACGAACAAAACTACATTGAGGTAGCTAGCCAACTTCTAATAGAACCAATGGGTAATAGCTAAGTTGTCCAAATAGATAGAACACCAGTTTCAACTTTCACCAATATAGACCATACTAAGATGCATATGGTCTCACCTGCAGCAGTATTTGCATAATAATTGTTAGAGAAAACAAAGAATGAAACATTATGAATTTTGATTTCTAGAACCCGTGATCAAGTTACTCTCAACCTAATTCATTACAGCATTGAACATACTCACATTACAATTAAGTAGTTCAAATAAAAAGACTTAGTTTACATCATTATCGCATAACGCACAATAGTTTTATGTATCATAAGTAAGAGTAAAGCTTTGACCTGTTGACAAAGAGGAGTAAGTAGAGATCACAGAGACATTCTTACTGCTTTGCTAGTGGTGCATCTTCCATTCCAATTTATTACAAATTGCCTGACAAGAGAAGAAAAAAATACGTTGTATGAACAGGAATGAGAAACTGTATATTGATGATGTCACCCAAATTACCGAATTATAAAATTTACACCCATAGCAATTGAACCCCAAAACTCAACCAAAATATAATCCATAGCACCAAACCAATTAGGGTTCATGACTAACCAAAAAAAAAATAAAAATCGCACCCAAGAACTCCAAAATCGCAGGTTAATGAATCGAAACAATAAGAACCATATCCCTTAAAATTAGGTACCTGAAACCTTAAAATTTAATAATAGGTGAGAATAAATCTTCAATTTTTGAGACCACTATGCTGAAATCGATCATTGTGTCGGTTGGCCAGGAAACGTAAAGCTTAAGCTTCAATTAAGTTAGAGATCAGATCGATGATAAGCGTTTGATAAAGTGAATTGAAGAACGGAAGGGTAAGCGAGTGGCAGTTTCATTTGTGATAATGATTGCCATTATGATCGTCGGAGAGACTTTAATGTGGCCAGAAGTTGAAGTGTAACCTAGCTGCCGATACAGTACATTAAATTTTTACGGTGTCTCTCTTACTGGCGTCTTAAGGAGGTTCAAATTACAATTTTGTCCATCTTATATGTTTTATATGTAATATATAAGGCACTTATATATAAGATATACGAGGGTTAGGCCATTTGATGCTAAAACCTAAGTAAACAAGGAACTCCTTTGGGAAGTTTCGAAGCTTCTCTGAAACAGAGAGAAGGTTCTCCAACAAAGAAGCATCAAGAACCTCAACATTAGGCTCAGCAGGATTCAAAGCAAGTTCATGCCTCCTCCAAATAGGGGAAAATGGAAAAATGGATTCTGAAACAATGATTAACTTATCTCTCCACGAGGAAGTGAGCCCAACCGTACTTGAAATCAATCCCGCTTCACAACGGGTCTTCTCCACGGTAAACCAGTTTCCATTCTTGGCCAATTGAAAAAATCTCCGGTACATCAAAAGGTCAGGATCATACCCAAGAGAACGGCACACTACCTCAATATGTAGTATCCAGGCAAAATAGGGGCTAACTAACGAAGAGAAACACTATGATGCTTCAAAACGCTCACGAAAAACTTGGTAAAAGGATACCGAAGGTTACATTGGTCAAAATAACGAGTATAAATGGGGATTTTGCCAGGAGGAAAACCAGACACGGAAGTAGAAGATTTGGGTAATTCCGGCTAAAGATCAGCCCCAATCCCATAATCGGAGCAAAACCGGTCAAGTTCCGGCTAGGTCAGTTTCGAAAATTGAGTCGCCATATCACCCTTACAACCCATAATCAAAGAAAACAAAAAAGTAAAAACAACTTCTATTTTAATAAAAGAGGAAAAACAAGAATAAAACCGCAGGAAAAGGGAAGTTGTAACCGGTGAAAATCAAGAGAAATTAAAGGGAAATAATGAAAATGGCGGTTCTCTAGTTTTATAAAGAGATTTTTTTTTTAATTTCAGTTCCCTAATAATCCGGACAGGTGGAAGGTTAGGATTAACATAGCTCTAGCTATGCCAGTTGGCTGCATAATGGGCTTCTAACACAAAGGTCAAATCAATCAAACAAAGTAGGCAGCAGCCGTCATATTAGTATATCATAATGATACTTAGCAGTTTCTAAAAAAAAGCTTCAAGCTCTAACCCTTAGAATAAATTATGGAGTCTTAACTCATGAGCTTCTAGCTTCCAAAACAAAAGAAACATAACGAAATAAAAAATCAAAAACTAACAATATAGCATACGATAGGTAAACACCATAAGCTTCTAGCTTCTAGTCCTAAGCTTTAGCATCAGAAGCCCCAGGCCACAAGCTTCTAGGCTTCTAGCTTTCGGACCGTACATTATAAACATTTTCCAGCTTAAGGACTTCAATAAACAAGTCCAAAACAGCAAAATGGGTATATACATTGGTCTATGAAGAGACATGCCGTTGAGCCCAAAAGCATTAAACACCCACGGGGCCAAAATCCGAAAAAAGAAAAGAAGTTAAGTCACAAACATTCCTCATTACAATCCAAATACTTCTGATTGGAGGGCTGATGACGTGGGTACCCCTACCCACGAGTTAAAGAAGCTTAAGAATAAAGGAATAGCAAACACATGCTCATAAGCAAGGGAAGCTTAGGAACAAAAAAGCAATAAACATAAGCTTCCAGAATGAAGCTTGACACTCGCCTAGCAAGGTTCCTAAATTGACCAAGAAGCTCCTGCTATAGTAATGTCAGATAAAGTCATAAGGGTTGGAATTATGGACCGGTTCGGGTAAGTCAATACGGCCAACTGGGTTATGACCCGTGAGAGTTACACCGTGAGGTAACGAGCCATTGACCCGCTTAAGTTAGTTAACCGGGTTAGATACTTTAACGAGATGAAATTACATGGAGCGGGCTTCGGAGCAAGAAGTGGACTTGTTGGCCCATTGGATTTATAACTAACTAAGTTAGTTAAACCTAATTATAGGTTATATAAACACATGATGTTATGGACATAACCTTAACCCTAAGCTAATCAACAAGTCCATCTCCCTTCTTCCTTTACCCCATCGCCGACCAACCAGCACCACCGCCGCTGCCCGACCACCGGCGCTGTCCAGCCACCGCCGGCGCTTGCTGCCGATTCCAGCCGTCGCCGCCCGTCGCCGCTCACAGCTGCCGCCGCTGCAGTCCAGATACCACCACCACGGCCGTTGCCGTCATGCACCGCTACTAATTGGTCGTTGGATCTCGTTGTGTCACCTAGCTCGGTTCGTTAGTCTTTGGTGTCTCAACCGGTTAATTATTAACCGAGGTAAACTTAAATATATTGTTAGTTTATATTTAATGTTTTGACTCGTACTCGTATTGTCTGTAACCGGATCCTGTCGGGTTCAGTTTCGGTGCTGATTAATTATATATATATATATATTCCGCTGCGTATAATTATTAATTGATGTGATTAATTATTATTTGCCACGTTTATTGAACCGAATTTAATAAACAAAATTTTAACTGATCACCACTGAAATCCAACAGTGGTATCAGAGCCTTGGTTAAAACATACGAGTCGAATCCGGTATTTTCACCGGTTCTACATCATAAAGTTCAAGGTAGTTGACGTTTTTGATCTAGATAAAATATTAGGGCAATTCTAGTTTGGTCAAAAATTTTATTTATTTTATTTGACCAAAATATTGCCCGACTTATTTTTCGTTGAATATATAAATCTGGCCCGACCTTGTTTGTTTGGTTGAATGATTTTTATTTTTGCCATATGGATGGTTCAAAAGTTGTATTTAGTTTTCGGTTTTTGGCCACCTTGATGGTTCAAAATTGTAATAGATAGGGTTTAGTTTTTCATTAATTGTATTAGTGTAATTTTGTAAAGAAGAAGACCCGAAGGAAACCGAGGACGAGCTCATGGAGTTCTTAAAGTCAGTGGGAGTTACCAAAGATGACGGGACGCACCAAGAGTCCATCCTTGTGGTTGTTTTGTGTTGTGACCCCTTGACCCGATAGATCTTGCTAATAGGCTCTAGCAAGGTCAATCACTAATCTTGGCCATTTAAGATTTACATATTCTGTTTGCTATTTTGGTTGCTTGCTTGATTATAATAGGATTATAATACCACCAACCTAATACCAAATATATTAAAATAAGTTAACCAATCAAGTTTTGCAAAATTAAACTAGATTTAATTTTCCATAACTATTAACTTAAAATTGGTTGGTATTATCGCGACAAACTTAGTTTAATAGGTTATATAAAACTAAGTGTCCTGAGAGATGAATGTGTTTATCAAGTTGTCTCGATCAATAAAGTAAAACTGGACTTTTACTCTATTCGGTAATATTTAAAATTAATCCCAATTTAAGTTAATAGTCTATGCCATCCTACTATAAGTCACACTTGAGGCATACTGTGAAACTTCAAGTGTTGGAGCTACAACACCGCACTTGATTTATAGCCTATCCCTTCAAGGTGAAAGGGTTTCGTTGACACATCCGGCTCTTTCACAAGTGACTATACTAGGGCGACTATTACTTTACTCTCTTGTTACGTGCTACAGCTGTCTGGAGACTAAGGTGGGCATAGATGAGGCTAAACGTATCTACTTAGGCAAATGTTGTCTTAATAGGCCTCATAAACGAGAGTTGTGCTCTATTCACAATTGGCAATCGTTGTCTGTCTGCCTAACCACTTACTAATGTTGTGTGCTACAGCTGCCATTAGTAACTGGAAGCCAGATTCTCAAATTCCTATTTACTAATGTTATTGGGTCATTAATAATAGGGTTAAAACATCGAAAATACTAATAGAATTTACTTTTGCTTATTTAAATAGATGTCTACTGATAATAACTCCTCATTCACCCTCAAGGCTATCCTTGAGAAAGAAAAGTTGAATGGCACCAACTTTCTTGAGTGGCACCGCAACTTGGGACTTGTTCTCAACATGGCAAAGAAGCACTATGTTCTCGATGGACCTGTTCCAACAGAGCCTGAAAACAAAACTGCTAATGCCAAGAGGGTTCTTGACAAGCATATGGATGACTCGGCTGAAATCGCCTGTATCATGCTAGCCACCATGTCTTACGAGCTTGCAAAAGGCTTGGAAGATTTTGGTGCCTATGAGATGCTTGAGCAACTCAAGGGCAAGTTCCAGAAACAAGCCCGTCAAGAACGCTATGACACCATGACGCAGCTTATCAGCTGCAGAATGGAACAGGGATCACCTGTTAGTGCGCATGTCGTCAAGATTGTAAGGCCCCAAACCCCGGGAACCCCATAGTTGGTATTCATAAAAAACACTTACAAAAATATTTAAACTTGAAAATAGTTCATTCCATTAAAACAACCAATTCAGAGTATAATTCAGCGGAAAACATAAATAATAAAATAAGTTCCCAAAACCCGGGAATTATGCCCAAAACTAATTTAAATGTATTTAAATAAATGTTAAAAAGAAAACGTTTATTATTATTGAAACATCTGACTATGCATGCTCTCCACCGTCCAAGTAGCTTCGTGCACATCCAAGCGGTAATGCATCCACCTCCTATCCTGAAACTCACACTAACATGCACACAAAGTCAGCTTGAGCTGAGTGAGTTCAAGTTTTAATAAATAACATCAATAATGTTAATCATAATAGTCATTCCAAAAGATTTTAAACTATAAAAGGGATATATTAGTTAGGCCATCATCTTCGATAAATAATCATCCTTACGTATATATACATATACAAACCTACATATAAACATCTTTATAAGTGCATCCCTATATATATATATATATATATATATATATATATATATATAACATCCAAGTAATAACATCAGGGTCGAGCAAACGTACAACCCAAACACGTAACATCTCATCAACGTATGCAAACACAAAGTAGGCATACGTAACATCCATAGTCGATAAAGACTACTAACATCGCCAAATACTGGCCATACAATAATATATACATACATACTATAACATCCCAAGGCCTACCATATACGAGCAAGCCTATATAAAATAGTTTAAATGTTTCATCAAGCAAAATCGTTTAGGTGTGCATGCTAGCCCGCTTAAAAAGAGTTAAAAGGGGCATCATGAACTCAACTGACACGAGACACGGATTCACCACGAGCTAGAGAATCCCTATGTAATACCAAGACTCAAACACCTACCGGTTTACATTCAATCAATACTAATGACATCAAGATGACTCGTTTATCCTACGAGACGCTCTAACGAGGTTCGGGTCACCTAAAGCCTCGACTTCATTAACTAAATCACAACAGCCCCCGAGGTCTCACATTCACCAAAACGACCCTTAGACACTCCCGGGAATAAAGAATTCCCAAATTACCCCTGGAAGCACTAGGTGATACCAATACACGCGTTTAAGAGTCGTTTAGTCCATTAACATCCAACTCAGCCCCGTGTGGACCCAACATGATAAAATCACAGCCAACAATTCCACACGACGCTCCACGAGTCAAATGGGTCGGTAACTCGCAAGTACAACGCACCAACTATTCAATAAACGCAATTGCGCGTTGTACCGACCCGTTGGAGTAACCGACAACCAATTTACCCCCAAAACTTATAAAAATGATTTTTCAACAGCCCTTACATCAAACCGAGTTCCCCCGAGCTGAATTGGTCGTTAATCACATCAACACTCGCGTTAAATGCATCAAACTACAATTCTAGTCAACCGAACACTAACAATCTAACTACAACTAGTTGACCAATCTGACGAACACCAATGAACATGATTTTTAAGTATGTTATACTAGACATACCTAGGAAGATTTTGGTGAAAAAACCTCAACCAAAAAAGTCCCAGAAATGCTCAATTGGACAGCCACCCGGTTAGCCTACAACAAGCTATTAATCGATCAATATGCGTGTTATAACGACCAATTATGGTGTAAAATACTTGGGGAATCGTAGTACTAACCTTTAATTGATGTTTTACGCTCATGACTTGGCCGGAAAAAGGAAAAATCGCAGGGGGGGGCGCTGAGAGGCTGCCGATCGGAATAATGAAAAGGGTTAGGGTTAGGCTTGTTTATGTTATAAACATTTTTCACATTTGGTCCCTCCAATTATAAAGAATTAACATTTTGGTTGAAAAGTTAAATGATATAACGTACCGGGAAGATGGTCGGGTCAACGAAATATGCCGGATAACTCCCGAGAAATATACATACTCTACATGCTGAAATCTTTAAACCGAAAAGTTAGCGGGCGTTACAAGTCCACCCCCCTTACAGTGGGATTCGTCCCGATGCGACAGGAACAACTGAGGATAGAGTTTCATCATCTCATCTTCGGACTCCCAAGTAGCCTCGGAACCCCTACGGTGCCTCCACTGCACCTTCACCTACCTAACCACTTTATTCCTCAAACGCTTTTCCTGACGTTCAAGAATGGCGACCGGTTCTATATCATCAAGAGGCACATGGGCCTCAATATCATCAAGAGGCACATGGGCCTCCTCGTCAGCTAAACATTTCCTCAAGTGGGACACGTGGAAAGTAGGATGAATCCCCGCGAGCTCATCGGGCAACTCCAGTCTATACGCTACCTCACTAACACGGGACAATATATGGAACGGACCAATGAACCTCGGACTAAGCTTCCCCCTCTTAAGAAAACGAATAATACCCTTCCATGGAGAAACTTTCAACATAAACCGGTCCCCAGCCTCAAACACAATAGGTCTTCGCCTTTTATCCGCATAGGACTTTTGACGATCCTGAGCGGCCTTCATAAAAGCCTTTATCTTATCGAGCTTCTCAGTCGTAGCCTCAACCACCTCCAAACTACCCAACTGCTTCTAACCAATGGAACCCCAACAGACTGGAGTCCGACACCTCCTACGATACAACATCTCAAACGGTAGCATCCCAATCGTGGCGTGATAACTATTATTATACGAGAACTCTACCAACGGTAAGTGACGATCCTAACTACCACCAAAATCGATAACACAAGCCCGAAACATATCCTCAAGAGTCTGAATAGTCCTCTCGGACTGACCATCCGTCTGCGGGTGATAATCGATACTGATGAGGAGTTTGGTACCCATCTTCTCATGAAATTTCTTCCAAAACCTGGAGGTAAAACGTGTATCCCTATCCGAAACAATAGATATCGGCACCCCGTGCCTAGAAATGATCTCACGAATAAACACATTAGCCAGCTACTCAGAACTAAATGTTTCTCGAATCGGCAAGAAATGAGCGCTCTTGGTCAATCTATCAGCGATTACCCAAATGGTGTCATAGCTGCCCCTAGGAGTACGAGGAAATTTAGTCACAAAATCCATCGTAGGATGCTCCCACTTCCACTCGGGTATTTCCAATGGTTGAAGTTTCCCGAACGGCTTCTAGTGCTCGTCCTTAACTTGTAGACACTTCAAACACTTACTCACATACTGAGCCACCTCAAACTTCATCGCAGGCCACCAATAATTCTTTTTCAGGTCTTGGTACATCTTGGTCGCGCCCGGATGAATGGAATAGCGCGACTTGTGTGCTTCATCCAAAATTTTACCTCTGAATCCCCCATACCTCGGTACCCATAAACGCCCATCCTTATACTTCACCCCGTCACCGACATCTTCCAACAACTTTTCCTGTCCCCAAATACGTTCTAACATAATCCACTCCACCTGCAAAGCTTATTCTGGACGTTGGCTATTTGTTTCAAAATATCTGGTTTAAGAATATGCTGATAAGATTTCACACGAATAGGTTTCGGTCTCCTTCCGGCTTAACGCGTCGTTTACCATGTTAGCCTTACCGGGATGGTACATAATCTCCACATCATAATCTTTAATCAACTCCAAACATTGACGCTGACGCATATTCAGTTCCTTTTTTTCGAAGAAATACTTTAAGCTCATATGATCGTTATAGATAACGCAAGGAACACTGTACAAATAATGCCGCCACAACTTAAGCGCAAACACAACCGCTGCCAGCTCCAAATCGTGAGTAGGGTAATTCGCCTCATGAGGTTTTAACTGCCGTGAGGCATAAGCGATGACTCGACCTCGCTGCATCAGAACACACCCAAGCCCCTGATAAGAGGCATCAGAATAAACCACCAGATCTTCTGTGCCATCGGGTAAAGCTAAAATTGGGGCATGCGTCAACCTGTTCTTCAACTCGAGAAAAGCCTCATCCTGCTCAGTACCCCAAATGAACTTAACACTATTCTTACTCAACTTGATCAATGATGAAGCAATTTTCGAAAAGTCGGGAATGAAGCAGCGGTAATACCCCGCCAAGCCCAGAAAGCTACGAATTTTGGATGGAGATTTAGAAGATTCCCATTCGTTTACGGCTTCCACCTTTGTAGGGTCAACCAAAATACCACTCGGGTTAATAACATGACCGAAGAATTGAACCGCATGTAACCAAAAGGAACACTTAGAAAATTTTGTATACAACTTGTTCTTTCGCAGAGCTTCCAAAACTTCTGAGAGATGACCAGCTTGATCGGATTCGATTTTGGAATATACAAGAATTTCGTCGATGAACACAATAACCGAACGATTGAGCATCGGTCTACACACCCGTTTCATAATATCCATGAACGCAGCCGGTGCATTGGTCAAACCGAAAGACATCACTAGGAATTCATAATGCCCATAACTAGTGCGGAAGGAAGTCTTAGGAATATCTTCCTCCCGAATCGTCAACTGATAATACCCGGACCTAAGGTCGATCTTCGAGAACCAACTAGATCCTTGGAGCTGATCAAATAAATCGTCGATCCTTGGAAGAGGGTACCGATTCTTAACAATGAGTTTATTCAATTCACGGTAGTCGATGCACATCCGCATGCTACCGTCCTTCTTCTTAACGAACAGGACCGGGGCACCCCAAGGTGAGATGCTCGGTCGAATGAAGTCCTTTTCGAGAAAGTCTTCCAACTGAGCCATAAGTTCTTTCATTTCATTCGGTGCTAGACGGTAAGGTGCTCGAGCAACGGGTTTTGCGCCCGGCACAAGGTCTATCTGGAACTCGACCTCGCGGTCCAGTGGCACATCTAATAAATCATCTGGAAATACATCCGGAAAATCCCGAACGATAGGAACATCACCGACGGTAGCCACCTCGGTTTTCATATTTATAGCATACGCTAGATACGCCTCGCAACCCCGCTGCATCAACCTTCCCGCCTTCAGCATAGATATGATATGTGGCGTTGCACCATTCCGGTCATCGAAGACCGTAATTTGGGTCCCATCTGGGGCCCTCAGAAGAACAAGTTTTTGACCACAAATGATCTGAGCGTCAACACTCGCTAGCCAATCCATCCCGAGCATCACATCGAAACAACCAAGCAGCATCAAATACAACCGCACCGGAAATTTATACCCAGACAACTCGATGGAACAACCCAGAATAGCCCTAGACACGGGAACGGATTTTCCTACGGCGACCTCAACCTCAAACATATCGACTACGCGCTCGGGTGATTTATTCAATGAGGAACAAAAAGCGGTAGACACGAAACTTCTACTAGCGCCCGAATCAAATAAGACTGGCGCCTGTAATTCATCAAGTAAAAAGGTACCTGGGATAATATTATACTACTGCTTAGCTACATGATCATCACATACAATTCCAAAGGAATAAGAAATTATAACGGTAGAATAAAAGCTAAATAAGGAAAAGTACCTGAAACAACATCTGCATCATCCTTCGCCTCCCTTTTGGAGATGTTGAAGGCCCTCTCCCTGGCCTTCGGCTTCTCTTCCATCTTCCCCCTCGAGGAAGTCCCCTGATCGGACCCCCCCCACCTTACTGATAGGACAGTTTGATGCCAAGTGACCGGAACCCTTACAGCGGAAACAAGTCAACGTCAGACACTCGAAATGGGGGTGTCCCACCTTATCACAACAAAAACAGGAGCCAGACCCACTCTTACATTCCCCCTTGCGTGGTTTCCCGCACTTCTTGCAATTACCGAACGCCGCATCCCTCTTAAACTCAGAAGTCTCAGTCTTCACCCTTTTCTCAGACGAATTAAAATTGCTTCCCCCGGGCCGCTTATCATACGAATTAGTGTTCCAAGTCTTCCTAGTCTCGGTCGGCGGTAACTTATCCCTCTGATCATACAATGTACCTGCTAGGGTAACCACCGAGTGAAAAGATTTCATGTCGGTGGTCACCACACCCCTACGAATATCTGTCGTAAGCCCCTTCACATACTTTTTAATTCTCTTGGCTTCAGGATTAATCAAATCGGGACATAAGCGAGCCATCTGGTTAAACTTTGTGGTATACTCCCGATGCGTCAAACTACCCGCCTCCAAGGTCAAGAATTCCTGTTCCATATTATCCAATTCATGTGGATGACAAAACTGATCGAGAACCAACTCCTTCAGCTCATCCCATGTCATCCTCCTGATCAAACGATCACCCATAGCCTATGCCAAGTTGTCCCACAAATACAGTGCCTCAAAACGAAAAGAGGCAGTAGCATAAGTCACCATGTCATCCCCCTTACATTTACTGACTCTCAGAACGGCCTCCATCTCCCTCACCCACTGATGTGCTGCCAACGCATCCTTAGTACCATCAAAAGAAGGGGAGTCACACTTCTTAAAGTCACCATATGAGCAACCCCGAGTAGACACACTAATAGTCCGCACTTCGTCTTTATCCCCACTCGGCACATACACCTCTTCCTCCTCATCAACCTGCGTCTCCCTACCCTTCCTTTCTTTACCCGAACTCTTACCAACCATAGACTCCTCCATGGCCCTAACGGCCTCAGCAACGATCTCGGGAATGGTGCTATGGAGCACCTGGTAAACCTCGTCCGCGATAGCCACGCGCATAGCAGGATCTAAGGCGGGGTTATCCCCCTCCTCATGAATCGGGGCTTCCTGCTAGGAATTAGGAATCTCATTCTCGGTATCGGCATGTGGCATACGACCACGACCACATACACTGGGACGGCCTCTCTTAGCTGCTCGAGTATTAACCATGACTTATCCCTACAAAGACAGAATTTTAACACGGTCAAGTATAAGTGGCATTTAGAACATGTAAGGTAAGGGTAAATTGCTAATGACGTTGATCAAGTGTAATTACTCGTTTACTTTACCCGCCCGTCCTAATCACCCCCTGCCCCTAACCACATTAGCCTTCTATCTAACACTTAAACAGTTAATCACATACAGGAAACTTTTAAATTCAAAGGAATGACTAAATAATTTAAAGTTACCTCTTGGCGTGCAGCTACTCGCGGTGGGCATACTAGTCTCTTTTCTTACAGTTCGAGTCCAAGCATTCGGGGATGCTCGGATCCCTCGAACCATGGCTCTGATAGCAACTTGTAAGGCCCCGAACCCCGGGAACCCCACAGTTGTTATTCATACAAAAAACTTATAAAAATATTTAAACTTGAAAATAGTTCATTTCATTAAAACAACCAATTCAGAGTATAATTCAGTGGAAAACATAAATAATAAAATAAGTTCCCAAAACCCGGGAATTATGCCTAAAACCAATTTAAATTTATTTAAATAAATGATAAAAAGAAAACGTTTATTATTATTGAAACATCCGACTAAGCATGCTCTCCACCGTCCAACTAGCTTCGTGCACGTCCAAGCGGTAATGCATCCACCTCCTATCCTGAAACTCACACTAACATGCACACAAAGTCAGCTTGAGCTGAGTGAGTTCAAGTTTTAATAAATAACATCAATAATGTTAATCATAATAGTCATTCCCAAATGTTATAAACTATAAAAGGGATACATCAGTTAGGCCATCATCTTCGATAAATAATCATCCTTATGTATATATACATATACAAACCTACATATAAACATCTTTATAAGTGCATCCCTATATATATATATATATATATATATATATATATATATATATAACATCCAAGTAATAACATCAGGGTCGAGCAAACATACAACCCAAACACGTAACATCTCATCAATGTATACAAACACAAAGTAGGCATACGTAACATTCGTAGTCGATAACGACTACGGACATCGCCAAATATTGGCCATACAATAATATATACATACATATTATAACAACCCAAGGACTACCATATACGAGCAAGCCTATATAAAATAGTTTAAATGTTTCATCAAGCAAAATCGTTTAGGTATGCATGCTAGCCCAAAATTTAAAAAGAGTTAAAAGGGGCATCATGAACTCACCTGACACGAGACACGGATTCACCACGAGCTAGAGAATCACTATGTAATCCCAAGACTCAAACACCTGCCGATTTACATTCAATCAATACTAATGACATCAAGATGACTCGTTTATCCTACGAGACGTTCTAACGGGGTTCGGGTCACCTAAAGCCTCGACCTCATCAAACTAAATCACAACAGCCCCCGAGGCCTCACATTCACCAAAACGACCCTTAGACACTCCCGGGAATAAAGAATTCCCAAATTACCCCCGGAAGCACTAGGTGATACCAATATGCGCGTTTAAGAGACGTTTAGGCCATTAACATCCAACTCAGCCCTGTGTGGACCAAACATAATAAAATCACAACCAACAAGTCCACACGATGCTACACGAGTCAAATGGGTCGGTACTCGCAAGTACAACGCACCAACTATTCAATAAACGCAATTGCACGTTGTACCGACCCATTGGAGTAACCGACAACCAATTCAGCCCCAAAACTTATAAAAATGATTTTTAAACTGCCCTATCAAACCGAGTGCCCCCGAGCTGAATTGGTCGTTAATCACATCAACACTCACGTTAAACACATCAAACTACAATTCTAGTCAACCGAACACTAACAATCTAACTACAACTAGTTGACCAATCTAACGAACACCAATGAACATAATTTTTAAGTATGTTATACTAGACATACCTAGGAAGATTTTGGTACAAAAACCTCAACCAAAACAGTCCCGGAAATTCTCAATTGGACAGCCACCTGGTTAGCCTACAACAAGCCATTAATCGATCAATACGCGTGTTATAACAACCAATTATGGTGTAAAAGACTTGGTGAATTGTAGTACTAACCTTTAATTGATGTTTTGCGCTCACGAATTGGCCGAAAAAAGGAAAAATCACGGGGGGGGGGGGGGGGGTGGGGCTGAGAGGCTGCCGATCGGAATAATGAAAAGGGTTAGGGTTAGGCTTGTTTATTTCGTTGACCTGCCGATTTACATGATATAACGTACCGGGAAGATGGTCGGGTCAACGAAAGATGCCGAATAACACCCGAGAAATATACATACTCTACATGCTGAATATCTTTAAACCGAAAAGTTAGCGGGCGTTACAAAGATGAAAGGGTACATTGAACAACTAAGGAAACTTGATTATCCCCTGTCAGATGAAATGGCAGAGGATTTCATCCTGAACTCTCTTCCCAGCTCTTACGACCAGTTTGTAATGAAATTCAATATGAATGGCTGGGTGAAGACTAAGGAAAATGTTATAAACATTTTTCACATCTGGTCCCTCCAATTATAAAGAATTAACATTTTGGTTGTAAAGTTAAATGATATAACGTACCGGGAAGATGGTCGGGTCAACGAAAGATGCCGAATAACACCCGAGAAATATACATACTCTACATGCTGAATATCTTTAAACCAAAAAGTTAGCGGGCGTTACAAAGATGAAAGGGTACATTGAACAACTAAGGAAACTTGATTATCCCCTGTCAGATGAAATGGCAGAGGATTTCATCCTGAACTCTCTTCCCAGCTCTTACGACCAGTTTGTAATGAAATTCAATATGAATGGCTGGGTGAAGACAGTGCCGGAGCTTCATGGAATGCTTAAGACGGCTGAGATGAATATTCCCTCTAAAAACAATCAAGTTCTTATGGTTCGATCTGCTGGTGTCGTCAAGCCTAAACCCAAGATCCGGGTTTATAACGGTAAAGGCAAGAAGAAGGTTACTGTTGCTGCCAGGTCTGCCACCAACACTAACAAAGGTGTTGCAAAGGTACCACCGCCGCCTCCTGAGGAGCGCCAGTGCTACAAGTGCAACCAAATGGGACAGTGGAAACGTAACTGTCTCGACTACCTTGCTGAGCTAGAAAGGCAGAGGGCCAATGTTGAAAGCTCCTCTAAAGGTATTTATATTTACGTTATTGAACTTTTCACTGTCTCTAGCAACACATGGGTATTTGATACCGGATGTGGTTACCACATCGTTAATGTCTTGCAGGAGCCTGAAAACTGGAAGACTCTGAAACAAGGTAGCATGGAACTCATCGTTGGTGATGGGAAGAGAGTCCCGATTCTTGCAATTGGCACATATCGTTTTGCTTGTCCGTCTGGCCTTGTAGTTACTTTGGATAACTGTTTGTTTGCTCCTGGTTTGACCAGAAACATTATTTCAGTTTATTTACTACTTGAACAAGGATTTAAGTACATTTTTAATAGTATTGCTATTTCTGCCTACTTGAATGATATCTTTTATTTTGAGGCTAAACCTCGAAATAGTATTTATGAGGTTGATGTTCAAATAAACAATAATCTATATAATCTTTTAAAACGTATCAGATCTGGCATCAATGATACATTTCTATGGCATTGCCGACTTGGCCACATAAGCAAGGCACGAGTTAAGAGACTCCAATCCGAAGGGATTCTTAAATCCACAGGACCGGACTCTTTTGATGACTGCGAATCTTGCTTAGCTGGAAAACTCGCTAAAGACTTCTTCACTCATAAGAATGAACGAGCATAGGATCTGCTAGGAATCATACATACCGATGTATGCGGTCCTTTTTGAACCATGTCTAGAAATCATGAAAGATACTTCGTTTCTTTTATTGGCGATTACAGTCGATAAACTTATGTGTATCTTAAGAAACACAAGCATGAAACTTTTGAAAAAATCAAAGAGTTTCAAAACGAAGTAGAAAACCAACTTGGGAAAACTATTAAAATGCTTCGATCAGATCAAGGTGGAGAGTATCTCAGCTCAGAATTCATGCATCATCTAAAAGAGCGTGGAATTGTTTCACAGCTCACTCCACCCGGCACACCCCAACACAATGACATGAGCGAGAGGAGAAATCTAACCTTGCTAAACATGGTCCGATCAATGATGTGTAGAACTAACTTCCCTCACTCCTTTTGGAGTTTTGCCTTTTTGACCGCCGCCCGCATTGTCAATCTGGCTCCAATTAAAAAGGTAAGCAAAACCCCATATGAGATATGGCATGGGCGAAAACCCAATTTGTCTTTCTTTAGAGTATGGGGATGCGATGCTTATGTCACTAGTGATTCTGACGATAAGCTCGATCCTCGCGGCGTAAAAGTTGTTTTCGTCGGATACTATAACCAAAGCGGATATTATTTTTTCCATTTTGATACAAATGTGATTTCTATCAAAAGGAAGGGCCACTTTCTCGAGAAGGAAAATTCTCGATCGAGGAACTGGAGATAATATTGTCGATCTTGAAGAAATTCAAGAACTACAAACTACCGCTGAGGAAGTTGGAACGTCTGAACAAGTTGTTGTTGCTGATACATCAGACATGAACACAAGCGTTCGCAGAAGTAATAGGACTCGCGTGCCGAATTCTAAATACCTATGACATCTAGATGGTCCCGAGGTCCTCTTAGTAGCCGAGTCAAGCGACGAACCTACTAATTACAAATTTGCTATCATAGATCCGGAATCTGAGAAATTGCAAGATGCCATGAATGCCGAGATGCAATCTATGCATGACAATCAAGTCTGGAACTTGGTTGAGCTACCCCCAAGTGTCGGGCAGTAGGGAGCAAGTGGATTTTCAAGAAGAAAATCGACATGCATGGAAATGTAGAGACTTATAAAGCATGGCTAGTCGCGAAAGGTTTTACTCAAACTCAGGGTATTGACTATAAGGTGTGATGTTTATAACAAATTTTTAATTCATGTTGGTTAAATATGTAGTTCATTGAGCTTTAGTCAATTTTCTTATCGAATGTCTCTTTGATTTACTGGTTGAATATGAATATGAACTCATGGTAGACACATGCCTTGCTTTACGCTAACTACACACTTATTAGTTTATGAATTTTAAATTTTTTACTTTTAATTGTTTTTCTAAACATTGTATTTCGTATCTTATTTTGGTTTATCTTTATGTCTGATAATAATTTCCTTTCGTACCAGTATTATTTACAACTAAATATCATGTTATCGTCCTAGAAAAAACATATTACAAATTACAATATAATATAAAATTATATATGTTTGTTAGACGATTTCTATACGTCCACCCGTGTCGTGCACGGGTCAAATAAGTTAGTATATTGTTAATTGAAGAATATATTTCAACTATTAGCCTTGCATGTTGTCCACGCGATTCCGTGGGTTTGCATATTTCATAAACAGTAGACTATAAAAAAATTATAAAAAATGCATGTAAACCCAATTGACGACATATATACATCCAAATATTCACGTTTGAATATTGTTTGTTAGAATGGTGAACTGGTTAACGTAGTCAATGCTTTTTTAAAAGGTAAATGGTGAAGCAGTTTTGATGACTATGTTCATGTTTCGACCAATTGTACAGTATCATTAACAGTTTTAAACAAAGGTTATATCGAAACATATACAAATATCAGGCACTTCGCAATTGAATAATCGAATCTTTATAAGCATCGCATTTTAAAAGTTATAAGAGTAAAACAAATAGAAAATAAAAAATGTTAGTGATTTACAAGGCATACCATGATTTGTAAAAATTTATCTTGAAAAAGTTAAATAGTCCAAATGTTACGTTTTGTAAGAATATGGAACACCCATTACTAGATGCTCTTGCAAGTGCTTTAAGCAATAACAAATGATTGATCAATTAGAAAAACTGTGCTGAATTGTGATACTAATCTCTATACCATTAGGATATCCAGACTTGTGATTAAACAAAGATTCGTAAAAAAATATTGCGTGTTCTCCATGATTTAGTATTTCAATTCACCAAAATGTTAAGATTTTTATTTCAGATTTTAAAGAAGATATACATATGCTCAATGTTGTAAAACTCCCGAGTAGGCGGCCGAGTGCTCCCCGATTACTCCCCGCCTAGATCGAGTACTCCCCGCCTCGGCCGAGTACTCCGTAGGTATTTTCCGAGTAATCCCCGACTACACCCGAGTACTCGCGACTCCCTAGTCGACCGTCTAGGACCGCCTAACGGATTTTACAACCATGCATATGCTCCTTGTTTAAGTATATTAATTCACCTAAGTATTGAAGTTTGTAAGAGATTTTCGCCCGCTTATCAAACATTAAACTAATTTAAACAATCGGCCAAGGCATTTTTAACTAATTTCTTTCATTATATAATATTTTCTGATAACATTAAACTCTGTTACTATTTATATTAATTTGTAAGCTTGTAATTTTGTGTTACTTCAACAAACGCATCAATTATTTTAAATACTTATACCCATATTTATGCGTTTAAATAAACCATGAAGATATCACATATTCGTTGTAGACAAGTGTCACTCCACGTGTATGTCTCTGTAAGGTTTTAGACCAGAATGCTCTTAATATCATCAAGAGCATTATCACAACAATGTTATATCCCTTGTCTGTTGGGTGAATAGAATCCCAGAATAAGTATTTCGAGTCATCTAGGCATATCAGGCTGAGTTCATTACACAAAAGCCCAAACTCTATTGTTTCAGTTCCGCAACAGTCTTTGTCTATTACCTTAAAGCCTGCAAATGAACAAAGGAAAACAAGGGATTAGGGGGTAACTTATTTAGTTTTATGTCCTTATACAGAAATCAAATTAAATTTTAATAATTTATTATGTAATAAATGTTTTTAGGTCATGAATTAAGCTAATTATATATCTTGTGTTAAATTTAAAGATAAAGTTATTTTGAACATAATAATTTTACATATAGTTGTAGCTCTTGCTCTAAACTGTAGTATTAATTTGCAACAAGTTAAACCAAAAATTGAATAATGGGCTGTGTTTATTTGAAGACTTAAAAGCTCGTGTTATATGCATGAAATAATTTTTGGGTCCATGTCATGTTAGATTTCTTCCCAATCCTCAAGCATCAGGTATTTAACACAACTACTTTTTTGGTATTCAACTAGAATATTAGTTACGACTAGAACATGCATGCATGCATGCATACATACATACATACATATATACCATATTTGAGAGGATTTTCGATGATATCTTGCACAATCTTGAAGTAAGCAACCATAATAAACCTTGACAGAGGGAGGCTGCTACCAAGAAATTGGATTCGACGGTTTAGCATTGTGTTGAAGGTTTGTGCTTCTTCATTTAACGGGTCTCCACATTTTCTAATTAATCCTCCCTCTAAGGTTCGTCCGATTGGAAAACATCCAATTATCAGTGTGTTGAAGAAAACCATCTTTCTTGCTCCCAATTTGTGCATTTCCTTAAACACATATTTGAAATGTTAGCACGTACACACGGTAACTAGATCAAGGAATTACACAAGGACGGTAATATGACAACAAACACACTTCTCCGAAAACTAACGCAAGGAATTACCTGTATAAACTCCGTTTCCTTTTCTACTAACAAACTAGCATAAGCAGTCGTGTTGTATTGAATTCTTCTTACTGGAATAGCAGTGTAACTTTAACCCAATCGTTGGTGCTGCTTGTCACCAAATACAGACTTTTGCTTATTATGTTATTGGCTTCTTCTTCTCCAACAATCCCTTTGAGCTTCACATCAATGTATTCTTTGAACATTTCTACTTGATCTGGTAATGACAAAACATTCTAATGGCCATACACCGATGAGAAGTTAAAAAAGGTGAAACAGATAGCTCGCCGAAAAATATAATAGCAAAAAAAAAATGTATACCTGCAGTTTGTTTGTTGTGGTGTCCAAACCAGAGCCAGCAGAAGCAAATGATACACCGGTAACCATGTCATCACCTTGTAGAGAAGGGTCCAAATATGCTGGAAGATAATCTCACACTCCAAGTTTCTCAGCTTGATATCAAATAGTTAAGTTTTTAGTGGTCAGGCAAGTTATTTTATAAGTACATGTATTACATTAATTTTGTTCAAATTACTTACCCAAGCAGTCAGCAAGTGGCTTATTATTTGTAAATCTTCCTGTTGGTTTCCCACCAATAAAATCCTTTCCATGGGGAGGAAAATCAGCCTTCATGATCGTCTTTAAAAAGTTATTGTTCCTCGAATCGAAGTAAGAATTTCCAAATGCTATGACTGCTGGTACTAAGCTATCTTTAGGTATATTTGTCGTTGCCTCGCTGTTGCATAAACACGGAGACAAATAGAGACAAATGAGAAAGGCCTTAACAACAGAAGGCAGCATTTTTCTAGATATTAATTGATACTAGAACAAAAGAATATAATAACACTTCACGTCCAATGTTGTACTATATATATAGATGAATTTGGTCTAGACCATGCTAGTGCATGTGAATCATGTGATAAAATATAAACTAAATGCCTACCATGTTTGCTACGTCCTATTGTTGTCTTCTCTAGGTCCTCTAGCTCATGTTTATAAGGTGGTCGTATTGTATTTAGGTTTATACAAGTCTCTAAAACAAAACTTTGATAGCCATCTCATCAGGAATTTCTCTGATTCATCATGTTCAACTTAATGTCAATGCAACACAGAACTGAAACAAAGATTGAAACGAACAGCGAATGTGATTGAACGTGACAATTGTTTACAATGAAACTAACAACGCTATTTAAACAGGTCTATTCATGATCCATTATGGGATAACCCTCCGTAACTAACTCCCCTGTTTACGTCCAAACAAAAAAACCAACCCATTGGCCCTTAACAAACCCACACGGGTCTATTAAAAAACAAGCCATAAACACATGTTTTAATGTGCTAACCAAAAAATAAGCGAACGAGCAGGCAACTAATGAATTAATGCATCACGTTCTACCCTATCATACATTAGCCTTCAATCTTCACATTTTTGCATCTTCGTTAAAAGGAACGCAATTCAACATATTTTAAAAAAAACAAATACAGTACTGACAAAAGAAAATAAAATTAAAGTTAACATATGGTACGGGACTAAACATAAAACAATGAGTTAGCAATCGTTTAATATAATACTGACACTTTTATAGCTTACGACACAATAAAACAAAACAAATAAATAAATACATTAACACTCTTGTAGCTTACGATACAATAAAACAAAATAAATAAATAATAAATAATTTATCATGCGGCCCAAGCTGGTCTGTCACGTGGCATAATAGGATATCTATGATGCCACTTACAACATTTTTTAATATATAGCTAGGTAACAAACCCAGTCGAGTTGCGGCGACTACGCATGCCGCGAAGTATGGATGAGCAAAAATCGGTATGGTACCGATTGGTACCGGTACCGAAATCGGTACCGATTTGGTACCGCCGGTACTGAATCGGTACCAAGGTTTTGAGTTTTCGGGATCGGTACGGTACAGTAAGGTACCGGTATTTCCCGAATTTTACCTTAAATACCGGTACCGAGCCGAATATTTCCGTACCGGTACCGGTACCAAGATTTGGCGATTTTCGGGATCGGTATTTTCGGTACCGGTAGGGTACCGAGCTTATCCCTACCGCGAAGTCGGTCGCTATGATTTAAGTTTGTAAAGACAACGACACTAAATCCAGAAAATAAATATGTCAACGTCTAAAACAGTATTGTCGCGCACATCTTATTATCAAAGCGGCAAGAATTCAGTTGGGATCAATTAATTTCGTTACGTTATTGGCAGTAAACCCAAAAAATTAAATTAGTGAACACCCAAAATATTAGTGTGGCATATGATACCAAAAATAAACATACTTTAAATGATGTTTATTCGTCCATTAAAACCCGAACGCTACAGCGTTCAGTCAATTCGAATTCGCCCGGTTTTACTTACGTTCTTTACGTTACCTGAACTGAAAAAAAGGCATACTCGTATAGCTTATGATACAAACATTAACATATTTAAAATGACGTTTATTCGGTCCGTAAAACTCGGTGTTACGGCTAGTCCCTGTAAACTCGGTATGTGTCGATTACGTTCATTAAACTACGAAACTAAAAAAACTACATTTAAAGGAAAAAGAACCATTAAAATAATAATAAAAAACAACATTGTGGCACAAGATGTTGGTTTATATATATAAGGGATTTGTTTGGTATGGGGTAATGGAATGAACAATGGAATGAAATAGACGTGGTGATGGAATGGATCATTACCATTCTATTGAGATATTTGGTTACCATATGGGAATGAAATGAATTTTTAATTTGTTTTGTTTGGTATGTAGGAAAAGACAGAATAAAATAAAAATTGTAGTAAGTGGCTGTCGTGGCTGTCGTGGGCGACGGTAATGATGGTGGTGGTGGGCGGCGGAGGCTCTTGTGGTTGGTGGCTATGAATGGATAGGTGGTGCTGGCCAGTGGTGGTGGATGGCAGCGGTGGAGGTAGTTGGAGGTGGTCGTGGCTGGTGGTGGGCGACTTTGGCGATAGCGGGCATCGATGGTTGCAGGCTAGTGTTTTGAGACGATGAAAGGAAATTCATCTAGTATAATCAATTGGGTTGAGTTATTTTATGAAGGCCAACAAAAATGAGAAGTGTGAGAAGCCATAGTTGATTAGCATGTGTCAAGTGTGGACCAAAAGGTAAAAGGGTACAAATATAATAGTACATATTTTCTCTCTTCACATGCAAGTCACATATCAATTCTCTCTTCATTTTAAAACGTCTATAACTTTTTCATATGATATTAGTTTTTAAAACAAAAATCACCATAATAACAAGCGTTTTTTTATTTTTAATATGAGTATGACTTTGTTATATAAAAATTAAAAAAAAAGTTTACGTCATTGTGTCTTTTTGTCTTTTCGTCATTATGTCTTTATGTTTTTCATTGTGTTTTTTTCGTCATTGTGTCTTTCAACTCATAATTGTGTTTTTTTAAATGCTAATAATATGATTGTGTAATAATAATACGTAAATATAATAATAAAATAAAAACAAATTATCTAATACATAAAACACAATGATGAATACATATTACACAATTACATGAAACGTAAAACACAATGATGAATACATATAACACAATGACCTGAAACGTAAAACACAATGGTGAATACATATAACATAATGACCTGAAACGTAAAACACAATGGAAACTACATATTACGCAATGACATGAACGTAATACACAATGACTAAAACACAATGATAAGTAGAAAGACAAATGGTGAGCACAAAGACACAATGACAAACAAAAATACACAATGACGTAATATGTGTTTTAATTGTTATCTTTAATTTGAGTATCAATTGATAACACAATGACCAAAATCTATAACACAATGCATAGAAAACCCAATTAAAAATCATAATTAACAACTAATAACACATTATAAAAAAACCCACTAATTTTTTTTTATTTTTATATAACAATATGATACTCGTATTAAAGATAAAAAACGCTTGTTATTATGGTGAATTTTTTTTAAATAATGTTGCATGAAAAAGTTATGGACGTTTTAATATGATGGAAGAATTGACATGCGTCTTGCATATGGAAAGAGAAAGTTAACAAAAGTGGGTTATTACCTTTATGTCATTCTCATCAATTTAATTTTTCTTAAATTAATCTTCAACATTCAAATATAAAATCAACTAGCTTTAGAACTCATGTGTTACACGGAATTCGTCAAGGTTCAAATTAATACAATAAATTATTTGAACAAATAAAAAAAACGAAATAGAAATTTTAGAAACAATTCAAATTTTGTTATATTGAATAAATATTGGGTTGATCAGCTATTAATGTCACAAATCCCTATTCTTTTTTTATGTAAATCCGTTTTTTACATATGAAAATATGTTTTAAATTAGATAATATATTTGTATACATGTTTTTGTTGTTATATAACAAAATATAGATATTTAAAAAAGTTAAGATATTAAGGAAAATAATTTAATTTTTAATTTTTAATGTATTACCACTACCACCAAAACTACTACTATTGGTACATTTTTTTTATATTATTATGCATGACATTATTATGTATTGAAAATTAAAATTGAAATTGATTAAATATTTCAATTCCATTTTTAGGTTTATATTTTCACATGTATATTGCATTAAACGTTATTTGTTTTATAAGGAATTATTCAATTTTAAATTATATAATCTTTATTTATAATATAGAAAGTTCATAGAATGTCTATAAATAGATATTAGAAATTTGAGCGGGAAAATTTAGCCAAGGAAGAATATGAAGCTATTACGCCATTCTCATTATTTTCTTTTATTAGTATAGGTAGATGGATTAGATTCCTTCTCAACCTTCTCATTTTTTCTTATTACCCATAATCAATTTATCATGTTTGACCGTGACTCCATCCATTTTGGACAAAAATAATAAACATGAATTTTTTTTTCTCTTTTTAAGCTGATCATGTATAAGAAAAGTTTTGAATTTTACTGTAGGGATATTTTGATGTTAGTTTGGGTCCTATTATTTTTTTAAGGCAACGGGGGTTATATATTTAACCAATGTGTAGCAAGAAACTATAACGTGGGTGGCAACGGTAGTTGTAGGTGGAGGCGGTGGTGGGTGTTGGTTATGGGTAGGTGGAGGTGTTGGCAGGTGGTTGGCGACATGCAATGGCGGTAATGATTGGGAGCGATGGTTGGTGGCGGTGGGTGGTGGGGGGCAATAGTGGTAGGTTGTGGTAGTGGGTGATGGTGGTGAGAGGGTTTCAACGATGGTGGGTGGCGCCACTAGGAGGTTGTAACGTACAAATTAAATTAGCATGCTAACTGTGAATATCAAGTAGTGTAATTATACATACAAGTAGTGTAGTTATGTAATTACATCGTAGTGTAATTACACTATGTTATAATTACACTATACTATAACTACTTTATGTCATATATATAATTAAACTACTTGATTCTCACATTTAACACGCTAAATTAATTTTTTATTTGATCCAAACCTTATATATATACCCGCGATTTTTGTTTTTTTTGGAATAATATCAACATATAAGAAAAATGAAAAAAAATATTTTTTTTTAAGTTAAAAATAATTCTTTAAGAGTTTTTTAGTTTTCTTTTTACGAGAAGTTTTTACTTTATCCCACCCATATGTGTGTGTGTGTGTGTGTGTGTGTGTGTGTGACTAGAATCACACTGTATGATTAGAATCGTATGAAAACCATCTTGAAATTGAGAACTCTAATAACCAATTTGTATAGGAAAACAAACCCTCCAACAAAAAATAACAAAAAAAAGTTGTAAAGAAAAATGCAAAAAACGTTTATCTAGCATTCCACTTTAAAAAACTATACATATATTTTCTATTTAGCGAAATTATACATATGTGTATAATATTTATTTTTTAATTTTAAACACGTATGTGCATATATGTACATACACGTTATTTTTTGTACACGTATGTACAACTAAAAAAAGACAATATACATATGTGTGTATTATGTAACCGGAGATTAAATGATAATATACAAATACACATAATTAAGAGAATTTTTTTATTTTTTTATACCGGGATGCTAGATAAACGATTTAATATATTTACTTTTAAAAATTTTTCATTTTTCTTATTTTATGTATATATACATATGTGTGTGTGTGTGGAGGATCAAAAAAGAACTCCTTTTTAGAGAAATAACTCGATAACTAATAAAGAAATATTCTTAACTTTTAAAAAGAAAAGTATTTTATAATTCTTTTCTCTTTTAGGTTTCTTATATGTTGAAATTTTTTCACCAAAAAAAAAAAATAAAACAAAGACATATAGAAAAGTCGATGTAGTGCATATATGCAATAATGTGTATTTCACATATGCAATTGTGTTGTATTACATATAATACAACACAATTGCACATAGTTAATATGTCACACCCCAACCTAAGACGGAAATGCCGGGTCGTGATTCGATTGCTCACAGCTCGAATATACTATCATAATATAAATGTGACAATATATATTTAATTATTTTATTTCAAATGTACACACAACAATCAAATACAACAAAACAATTCAAATAAACAAATATAACAAGTTTAAATCCATGTTTGTCTTCATTATAACCCTAAGTTCTTTCTAAGTGTCCATTCTTCAACTCAGGCAACCTGCATATGCGTAGAAAATGGAGTTTTGTCAACAAACATGTTGAGTGAGCTTACCACCAAGTTTTGACACCAAAAATAATGTTAATATAATAAATAAGCAAAACGTAATAAATGCGGCAATGAAATCAAACCATAAGCAAGTAAGTTATCGATTAAACCATTGCCAAGCGAATCGGGCGCCGGTAAATCAACCATGAGCAAATAATGAGAATAAGACCGTTGCCAAGCGAATCGGGCGGTGGTTAATAGCATGAAAACCCTCTCCAAGGGGATATTTCAAACGATTGCATACAAAGACAAATAAGCACATAACAAGTAGATTTGATTAATCACACACAATTACACGTTTGCTATTTTTGATATTATGTATATATAGATATGTATGCATAGTATGATATACGCATATGTCCCCAAAATGTTTGTGAAAATTGAGTAAAATAGGGGAATGATAAAACTCACCTGATCGATTAAGCCAAACGGAAATGAATACGACAAGAACGATAATCACACTACTCGAGAATTACCGACAAGAATCCTAATTAAATAATGTTATGAATGAATTATAAATGACATAATACGTATAACGAATTAGGATTTCGATGTGGATTGAGTACGACTATGATTGGTATGTTATGGATTGAACGATTGATCTCTACTAATTATTGTTATCGTTTAATTATAAAAATCATTGTTTAACGTATAATCGAACTTACAAATAATTCGTTTGAATAAATATAAGTTGAGATCTATTATTATAATAATCGTTTAAATATATAATTATTGTAAACTTTATATCTTAAAATCATTAACGAAACCCTGATGGTATAAACGTGTCTTAACATGTTAAATACGTTTATTATGATTTTGTTTAAAATAAATCATATATATATATATATATATATATATATATATATTTATTTATACATATACATAATAAATATGAGTAAATTGATAAAGATGTTTTAACAACGATAAGCCTTAATATTAACTTCGGGTTTTTAATAAAATAATGATGATTTATTATTAATATATATATATATATATATACACAAGAAAACTTGTAACGAGATTATTTGACACGAAACGTTTAATTTTATGATGTCGGTTTCAACAAAACATTATTTATTTAATATTTAATATTGATTTAAACATTTATAAATCATTTAAAACCATTTAATATGAATTAAACAATAACTAACAAAAATAACCCGAAAAGCTGGCAGGCCGGATTCAAACTCGGGCAGGGGACCGGCTCAAAGAAGTTAACACACACACCCTAGCTAACTGAGCTAGGGTGCTAGTTGGTTAGGATCTGTAACTAATTTATTATATACAGAACTTGATAAAACCCAATTTGATCATGAAACCCTAATTCATAAATCGATCAATTCGTTCATTCAATTGATGTTAGGGCTTTTATGCAGCAATTCAAGACGAACCTGCACATATAATTTATTACCTGAATAGATATCTATATACAGCTCAACCGCGGAAAACAAATTCGGAAAAGAGGGACAACGAACAGGGTATGTGCAGCCTTTGAAAATCCAATTAACCATAGGGGTTTGTTTCGCGCAGGTCTTGGAGGTGTGTAGACGAGATTAATTAAGTTATAATCAATCCGAATTTATATAATCAAACCTAGGTCAAGTCGGTTTAACAATTGAATCAATACGCATTAATTTGGATCTTGTTTCTTAATTAAAGGGTTGGTTTAGGTCGATAATGATACGAAAGATCACAAACACAATCCAATTCTTAATTTAGAACAATAATTGTGGTTCAAGAAAGGTAAATGGGTCACGGATTTGGGTATACGGGTCAGGGCTAACGGGTTGGGTTATTAGGTCATAAAGAGAATGTTAAAAGTTGCATTTTAGTCCCTATAGATTGAAGGTGGAAACATTTGAGAGTTAAAGTTTAGTTTTGGGTTAAAAAAGAACATTCTCTAAAATTATAAAAATAATTATAAATTTTATATTAATGTCTTGATAAACATGCTTACTTTTCGTTGTTAAAATTTCCCGAATATAAAACGAGTCGGGTAGTAAGTAATAATCAGTATGTGAAAAACCCGAGTTGTTACAGTCTCCCCTACTTTAGGGAATTTCGTCCCGACATTAAGGAAAACCATAACATCATCGTTTTGAAAATAATTAAGCTTTTATGAAAATTTCATAACATAGAACTTATAATAACCGAAGCAACGCTTCAAATGACAATCCGATAAGGGCACTTATATATAGGATGTACCGGCGGCGTATCCACCATGTCCTTATCATCTCATCATTCGTACCGTAACCCAAGTTACCTTAGGTTCTAGATCCTGACACATAATTGCACGTATTATGATTTCCTTGCGAGGACTTGGATAATTATGTATGCATCCATAATTACTCTTATCATCGGATGGTCCGCATAATCTGCTCCATCATGTGGATTATAAAACATTTAAAATAAAATTTATTAAGAGAAACCAAATGTTTTGATAATTCTAAATAAAATTTCAAATGACAATTAATAAATATTTAGTTGAATTAATAAAACCATGAGATTTTGAAAACCTCCCTTGCTTTTAAAAGTAAAATTTTGTAAATCGAAGAAAATAGATTTGGTGAAAAATATGTTATAGTGATAATCGAGATTAAGGAAATGAGATGGATATACAAGATCCTAATAGATTAACTTCGATAAAGGAATTTTATTTAGGGGACGAATGACGCGAAGGTTTAATTTATAACAAATAGTTAGTGGCATGCGGAGTCCTTAAAGATCGTTTTCTTTAAGAATGCAGTTTTTTTAAGATCAAGAGTACAAATTTATTTGGCGAGTCGAGTTTAATTAGTTGAGAATTTATGAGATTTAAAGAGAAGTTAATTATAAAGTTATAGCTTTTCATGTTTGTGACTTTGGGATTTGATTAATTCGATAAAGATATTCTAAAA
This sequence comes from Bidens hawaiensis, assembly GCF_021521415.1. Taxonomy (NCBI): domain Eukaryota; kingdom Viridiplantae; phylum Streptophyta; class Magnoliopsida; order Asterales; family Asteraceae; genus Bidens; species Bidens hawaiensis. The sequence goes on along the minus strand of NW_027499600.1, from coordinate 29,040 downwards.
TATTATAATAGTTGGTAATTAATAATTTAAATATTAATGATAATGCGAAAATATACGTATTTGAATTAAATTGTTAATAGATTAAACTGAGAAACGGATATTCCCGAATCACCGAGATAGTCCTATTCTAATTAAATCCTTAAAATTAGATAAAATATAAAGCATGTAATTGAAGATATTAAATTAGAATAAATTGTGAGTTCGTGAATTCTTTCTTTTTCACAAAATCGTTATAAATATTAGGAAATAAGTAAACTGATTACCGATGATTTTTAATGAAAATTCAAGTAAATAACAAATTTTTAAATTAATTGTGATAAAAAAAATAAGATGTGAATTAACATAATAAAATAAGATAAACTCGAGGCTGGAAATGCATGAACCATCATGACTTACTCCAACAACTACTAATTTATCATTTAAAACGTTCAAGATTTTCAAAAAGTCAAAGTAGTGAGTTGAAATATTTACGATAAATGTTCAATCAAAAAGTCAATTTAATAATAAAAGTTAAATTAATTAATGGAATATTTTTTATTTTAAAAATAGAAATTAAATTTAGGGAATACATAATTTAGTTTAATAATAATAAAATTTACAATAATTGAATTTTAATAATAAAAATTTATAAAGTGAAAAATAAGTTGTGAAAACCATCATGATATTTGAGAAAAACAAAAGATAGTAAAATATTTATAGTTTAAAGTTGAGGATAAGGGTTTAAATGTACTTAGGAATTTATAGTTTGAGGATATGGATATAAGTAAGAAAATATAATTTAACTAATATTTTAACGGATATGAGTTAGTAATAGATTTTTTGTTCTGTGAATTTTAGTTTTATCGAGATTGACGGTTAGTTGGTTAATAGCATACAACAGCACTCCTTGATGATTCTAGTAGTTGAATGGCAATTACAGGAAACAGGTGAACGACGTTGATTACAACGATGATTCTTAGGAAAGACATTCTATGAGAATCAACAATGGAAATGTGTAAGATGACAGGTGAGTTGTAGGAATGAGTTGATATGAAATTATGGGGATGCGTATGTGTATGTATATGTATGTATATGAATTAGTACTAGTGAAGACTCGAGGACGAGTCAAGAATTAACATAATATGTATGAGTTTGAAGCATTTACGTAAATAATGTTTTATAAAATTTTCCAAAAATAAAATAACAAAGCCTATCAAACGAGTTAACCTCCCATGAGCTTTTCATGGCAATTTGAATGGCCCAACTAAACAAGCAACATAAAGTTTGTGAATTGGCCTCCCATGAGCGTTCCATGACAATTTGTTGGCCCAATTCAAATATCGAGTAATAAACAATTGAGTTGTTCAGCCCATGAGCGTGTACATGGCATTTAATTGACCCAACTAATTAACGAATTATCGAATCAATGGAGTTGTTCGGACCTTGAGCGTTACATGGCATTTAACCGACTTAACTAAATATCGAATCAACGAATCAAATATAAGTAGTTGGTGTATCTCGGGAACCACCCCGGACGATATGTTTCAACCCAAAAATCAAATCGAAAATGGTTTAAGAAATGAATAGTTGGAGTGCCCATGGATTTCCATGGATTTTTCACCCAACTAAGAATTTAAAATAATTTAAAAACATAATTTGGAAGTATAACCGTTTAGCCGGTTATGTTTACCACGTAACCGTTTAGCCGATTACGGGTACCACTTGAAGTTATGGTTATACGAGATTTGTCATACTCCCACGCTTCAAGATGAAAGAGCAAAACACGGGAATTCTTAAGAAATTTCTCAAAATAAAATATAATCTACCAAAAATTAAGAGGATTTAAAAATATTTTGAAAGTTGAGGCATAACCTCGGAATTTATATGTGTGTGCAACAAATAAATAAGATAAATACAATTTAAATAATTAATCTAAACAAGCTGTAAACAATTTATTAAATAGCTCATAAGCCAGTTCAGATAAGCACGTATAGGGTTCCTAACATATGTCTAGGACCATTTCTAATGACCTATCTTATAACCTTCGGCTCTGATACCAATCTGTCACACCCCAACCTAAAGCGGAAATGTCGGGACGTGATCCGATTGCTCATAGCTCGAAGATACTATCATAATATTAATGTGACAATATCTATTTAATTATTTTATTTCAAATGTACACACAACAATCAAATACAACAAAACAATTCAAATAAACAAATATAACAAGTTTAAATCCATGTTTGTCTTTATTATAACCCTAAGGTCTTTCTAATTGTCCATCCTTCAACGCAGGCAACCTGCATATGCGTAGAAAGTGAAGTTTTGTCAACAAACATGTTGAGTGAGCTTACCACCAAGTTTTGACACCAAAAATAATGTTAATATAATAAATAAGCAAAACGTAATAAATGCGGTAATGAAATCAAACCATAAGCAAGTAAGTTGTCGATTAAACCATTTCCAAGCGAATCGGGCGCCGATAAATCAACCATGAGCAAATAATGAGAATAAGACCGTTGCCAAGCGAATCGGGCGGTGGTCAATAGGATGAGAACCCTCTCCAAGGGGATATGTCAAACGATTGCATACAAAGACAAATAAGATATTTAAAAAGACAAACATGGATTATTATAGATATACATTTTTATTTATACAAAGACAAATATATATATATATATATATATATATATATATTTATTTATACATATACATAATAAATATGAGTAAATTGATAAAGATGTTTTAACAACGATAAGCCTTAATATTAACTTCGGGTTTTTAATAAAATAATGATGATTTATTATTAATATATATATATATATACACACGAAAACTTGTAACGAGATTATTTGACACGAAACGTTTAATTTTATGATGTCGGTTTCAACAAAACATTATTTATTTAATATTTAATATTGATTTAAACATTTATAAATCATTTAAAACCATTTAATATGAATTAAACAATAACTAACAAAAATAACCCAAAAAGCTGGCCGGCCGGATTCAAACTCGGGCAGAGGACCGGCTAAAAGAAGTTAACACACACACCCTAGCTAACTGAGCTAGGTGCTAGTTGGTTAGGATCTGTAACTGATTTATTATATACAGAAATTGATAAAACCCAATTTGATCATGAAACCCTAATTCATAAATCGATCAATTCGTTTATTCAATTGACGTTAGGGCTCTTATGCAACAATTCAAGACGAACCTACACATATAATTTATTACCTGAATATATGTCTATATACAGCTCAACCGCGTAGAACAGATTCGGAAAAAAGGGACAACGAACAGGGTATATGCAGCCTTCGAAAATCCAATTAACCATAGGGGTTTGTTTCGTGCTGGTCTTGGAGGTGTGTAGACGAGATTAATTGAGTTATAATCAATCCTAAGTTATATAATCAAACCTAGTTCAAGTCGGTTTAACCATTCAATCAATACGCATTAATTTGGATCTTGTTTCTTATTTAAACGGTTGGTTTAGGCCGATAATGATACGAAAGATCACAAACACAATCCAATTCTTCATAGAGAATGATAATTGTGGTTCAAGAAAGGTAAATGGTTACAGATTTGGGTATATGGGTCAGGGTTAACGGGTTGGGTTATTGGGTCATAAAGTGAATGTTAAAAATTGCATTTTAATCCCTATAGATTGAAGGTGGAAACATTTGAGAGTTAAAGTTTTGTTTTGGGTTAAAAACGAACATTTTCTAAAGTTATAAAAACAATTATAAATTTTATATTAATGTCTCGATAAACATGCTTACTTTTCGTTGTTAAAATTTCCCGAATATAAAACGAGTCAGGTAGTAAGTAATAGTCAGTATGTGGAAAACCCGAGTTGTTACATAATACGCACTATTTCATTTATGCAAATACAACACTGTTACACATATGAAAAACACATTATTACATATATTTAATAGAACATTGTTACACATATGCACTACATCAACTTTATTTTTCATATAATTAATACAATACTATTGCACATATGCAATAAAAGCAGGAAAAAAAATCGATATATTACATATGTGCACTAAATTGATTTTATTTTTGATTTTTTCTGATGTAAAATAACAACATATAATGTTGGGACTTATATTTTAGACCGACGCATCGAATTATTATTATTATAGGTGAAAAATAATTAATATTTTTGGTCTCAACCAAGGGTGGATGGCTTGAAGACAAAGATATGCTAGACTAGTATAAATAGATGTATTTGTTAAGTTTCTAGCATGAGTGTATTGTGTATTGTGTGAGATCTAGGGTTTTATCTCTTAGAGAGAGCCGCCGTCTCCAGGATGAGCTCTCCTGGAGGTGGGTGATCTTTATTGTATGTATGTGTGTATGTATGAGTGCTCTATATGACAATCTTTTGACTAATGAAATCATACTATCACTTCTTTATTTGTGTTTCGATTACATATATTTGTTCATCCAGTCTATTGTTCATTGTAATAGATTCAGGCTCCTTCCTAAACACCACTCATCCGTCCAAAACACCTTTCAAGAGTGAATACGATTCGATCCTAGCTCAGATCCGAACTCCACCGTTAATAACGACCATTATTCACGCTTCCGCACCGGGGCTCGGGTCTTGTCAGTTGGTATCAGAGCGGGTTATCGAATCGTTCAGACTAACTGCTGAATCTGATTCATCTCACTCTTGAATCCACCATGGACGTTAAACCGATGAAGTTTGTTGAAAAATTTAGGGTTTTGAAATTATCTGATGATTTGGGTAAAATTTATGTGGATTGATGTTTGGGTTAATGACTCGTTCGGAGATTCAACATCAATTTCGTGTTTATTTGGTCATATCGGTCTAGACCTGATGTAACAGTGTTTTTAGCTCGTTTTGGGGCAAGATGTTATTGAAGATGATTTTCAGATCTGTAACGGCTGTTGATAGATTGAAGATAGATGGTTGATATCGAGATGACTGGGATATTGCTACAACGATTAATTTCAGTTGAAGAAGCTTGGTTCTTGATCTGAAAATTAGGGTTTTATGTGCTCATAATTGTTTCTGATATGAGTGTGCTGCTTTAACAGTAAATGGAATATTGAAGAATATTGCTGCTGGTACAATCTGATATGTTGAAGTCAAAAATGAACAGGTACTAGGAGCAATCTAATCATTGTTTGTAGCAGCAGATGGAAAATGCAGAGCGAATATTCAAGCAGGTTCTGTATTGGAAAATCATTGATTGATGATGCAGAAGAAAGGTCTGTTGTTTGAGCATCGATATGTGTACCCGAAAGGTATCTTATCTATTTCTCGAGCATAATGGACAAGACTGTCATGAAATATTTCGAGCACAAGGAAATGTTTCTGCTGTTCGAGCGTCGATATGTTTACCCGAAAGGTATCTTATCTATTGATCGAGCACAGTGGACAAGTCCTGAACTGTCATGAAGTATTATGAGCACAAGGAAATGTTTCTGCTTTTCAAGCATTGATATGTTTACCCGAAAGGTATCTTATCTATTGTTCGAGCATAATGGACAAGTCCTAAACTTTCATGAAATCTTTCGAGCACAACAGAATGATTCTGCTGTTCGAGCATCGATAGGTTTACTCGAAAGGTAGCTTATCGATTGCTCAAGCATGCAAAGTCAAGCACATCAAGTTTGGATTCGAGCACATAAACCCCAAGCACATACTTGTTTATCTCAAAACAATCTCTTTTGGTGTTGAGCACACTTTGTTTTAATTAAGCAAACCTTCTTCGAGCACACTTTGGCTCCTGAGCATGCCCATGAAAAGAGAAGAAAAATACAAGTGTTTTCGAGCACACTTTTGCTTTTGAGCATGAACAGGAAAAGACAGAAAAACACAAGTGTTTTCGAGCAAGCCTTCGAGCAAGCTTTCGAGCATGCTCGATGAAAGACAGAAAAACACAAGTATTTTCGAGCAAGGTCTCGAGCATACTCGATGACAGACAGAAGACTAAGTATTTTCAAGCAAGGTCTCGAGCATGGTCTCTAGCATGCTCGAGTAAAGATAGAAGCATGCTCGAGTAACGATAGAAAAATACAAGTGTTTTCTCGAGCAAGGCCTCGAGCATGCTTGAGCAAAAAAAAATAATAATAAATAAATAAATAAAATAATTTTAGTATGCTCGTGAAGGGACTTTGACTTATGTGTGCTCTTGAATTGAATACATGCTCGTGAATGAATTACACTTGAGATTTTTGGTGCCGTTGACCGTTTGACCAAGCTGATCTTTACAGAAGATATATACCAGGGGTATTTTGGTAAATTTTATCCAATCATCAACAAGCAAAAGGAAATCAAAGCCTTATCACTTTTTCACAAACTTAATTAAAGAGATTTACAAGAACAAGTGTTGACCAAGCTTATGGATTTAATCACTTATGAGTGTCAACCAACATAATGTTTTGTTTATCTTTGTTTATTACAGAATCAACAATCTTGTTAAGGATGGTTAAGATTGTTTCACCTACTTGATTTGAAGGCACAATTTTCAAAGACAATTGCAATGAAATTGGGGGAGTAAAAATTCTTGAATTTCATTGCAAATTTCTTGCTTCAAATCAAGTGAAAAGACTCAAGTTAAGGAAAAGTTGATCAAGATCAATAATCCAAGATTCTTTAAAGATGTTTCATTGTTCGTGAGTTTTTTGATTTCCTAGTACGGTTGAGAAGATAGATTCATCACTAGTAATATGGTGAACGGATGATTAGTAGAAACCTCTTATGAAAACAATCACTTGACAATCAAGAACGGGTTATGGGTGACTTGAATGCTATCTTGATTCAGAGAAAGGTTTGAAGATGACTTACAAGGGAAGAAACGGGTTTGAATGAAAGATTATTTGATGATCATATTGAGTTTATTTCTTTTGTGATGACCTTGTTACTTGAAGTTGATCTTTGAAGTTCAAAGCCTCGTTTATATGCCCATACAAATGTATCCGAATGTGATATTGGAGAAATCATCTAAAATGAACAACGGAAGAAGCTTAACGTGAGGGGGAGAATTTCAATGAAAGACAATGAGTTTTTAAGGTGATCATGGTAGAAATTCGATGGCATCGGTCTAAGGGGGAGATTGTTGGGACTTATATTTTAGACCGAGGCATCAAATTATTATTATTATGGGTGAAAAATAATTAATATTTTTGGTCTCAACCAAGGATGGATGGCTTGAAGACCAAGACATGCTAGACTAGTATAAATAGATGTATTTTGTTAATTTTTCTAGCGTGAGTGTATTGTGTATTGTGTATTGTGTGAGATCTAGGGTTTTATCTCTTAGAGAGAGCCGCCACCTCTAGGATGAGCTCTCCTAGAGGTGGGTGATCTTTATTGTATGTATGTGTGTATGTATGAGTGCTTTGTATGACAATCTGTTGGGTCTATACTTGATGGTTTGCACTTAGTTAAGCTTGGTTTTGTGTTTTGTATGTAAACCGAGATCCTTATGGATCTCGGTGGGCTTTGGGCTTTTGTTGGGCTAGTATGTTGGCTACCTTATATATAGATCTCTTTGTATAGGGTTTAGTGGTTTGTTCAATTGGGGGTTTTGGCCGTCTAGTATCATTGGTGTATTAGACGAGTATTGTAAGCATAGTGCTTAAGCACCTGACGTTAATAATAACGTGTGTTTTGAAGCAGTCCTTTGTGTTTTGTGTCTTCTTGATATTTGTTCTTGAATCATCTTGTGTTGGATTTCCGCACCAACATCAAGATCAGTTGATATCATATTGAAAGATCCTTCACGGGACTTACAATTGGTATCAGAGCCTTAGACCTATTCAGGTTCGTTATTGTGATATCAACGGATTCAAGATCTAATCATTTGGTGGTTTTGTTGTTTTCTGGCGTGTTATTAACCGGAGAAGAAGAAGAGGGTATTCTTGGTTAGAGATTTGGTCAATTTGGAAACAAATTTGAATCCCATAATTCACGGGATTCAGTTAGTTGCAAATCTTAATCAATAAATCCAGTTCTCGGGTAAATTTGGGTGTTCTCGGCTACACTTAATAGTTCTCGGCCATTAAACAAGGGTTTTCGGCTTAAAATCAGTGTTTTCGGCCAAGTAATAGTGTTCTCGGTGGTTCTCGGTCAAGATTCTTAGTTCTCGGTCAAGATTCGTTGTTCTCGGTCAACACTCGTAGTTCTCCGTCAATAACTTTGGTTCTCTGCCAACACATTCATTTCTCGGTCAAAGCTTGTTTTCGGTCAAAGCAAACTGTGAACTTAGTTGGGCCTGATCAATCCGATTTGGGCTTTGTGTATTGGACTTTAGAGTGTTTCTGGACTTAAAATTACTTTTGGACTGATTAAACTAAAATGGAACAATTAACTAACAGTAATGTGTCATCCAATGCTTCACTCCATCAAGAACTGGATTCCATAATGGGGACCACCACTCGTGTGCCTCGTCTACTGTCTCATGAGGGGTTCAGCGAGTGGAAATTTCGATTTGAGAAGTATGTTAAGATGAAAGATGCAAAAATCTGGAGAAGCATAGTTAGGGGACCCCAAATCATCACGTACCAACGTGAGAACTCAACTTAAGTTGTTGTGAAGCCTATTGCTATGTACGATGATGATGATGATCTTGCTAAAATTGAAGAGGATGAAAAGGCTCTCTCAACCTTAACTATGGCACTCTCACCTGAGATTGCTCTGGGTTTTAGAGAACTTCAATCTGCTAAGGAGTTGTGGGAGCCGTTAATTGAGGTGTATGAAGGAAATGAAGACATGAAGAGAAGTCGCCAAGACCTGCTGCAACAAAAATTCAATATGTTTAATCATGTTTTGGGAGAGTCGTTGGAAACTCAACTTCAAAGGTTCATAGCTCTTGTGACTGAGATGAGATCTGCAAGCATCTATCTGGCAACTTCTGAAATAAACAACAAGTTGGTGAAGTCACTGCCCAAAAGTTGGGATATGAATGTTGCTGTTATCAAGAAGACAAAAGATCTCAACAGAATGTCTATTTCTGAGATGATGGCTACTATTAAGGCGGATGACAAGCAACGTGCAATAAACCATGTAAACTCCTATAGTGCAGCTGGGTACAACGTTGCTTCCAACAATGCCCTCATCTAACATGACAGCTTCTCAATGTTTAAGGCCACTCAGCAACTTCCACCTCAAGGAAACTTCCAAATGTTTAAGTCCACTCAGGGCCAATCTTCTTCCATCCCACCTCAACCAGCTCTAGCATTTTTCACTAAATCTGCTCAATCTCCAGCTGATAATGGTAAACCTCTGTCATCTGGCGTTGCTCCTGGTCAGAACTCCAGCCAGATTCCCTCTATCCCGAAAGAAACTCAAGAGAATATAGCTCTGCTACAATGCATTTCTAGCTGGTGATCTGGTTCAACCTGTAGTTGCTGCTGAGCTTGATCAAATCCATCCAGATGATGTTGAAGAAATGGATATCTCTTGGCAAATCGCCATGGCAATGTTTCTTGCCAAGAAATTCACTAAGAGAACGGGAAGAAACAATTGGAATATGCCAAACAATCAGAAGGTGGGTTTTAGCAAGGACACTTGGAGATGCAACAACTATCACGAGCCAGGTCACTTTGCTCGTGAATGTACCAACCCAGCAAAGGAAGGAAACACGGAGAGGGCGCTGGTTCCAGTGGGAAATGCTAGAGGAGAAGTTGGGGATAGTTCGGGAAATGGTGAAAGAGGTTTGGTTGCTCAACAATTTTCCTAGGTTGATCAGATGGCTGCTCTCAACATTAGCAATCAGACCGCCAATTATGCTCACGTTGAGGATGCTGAGGAAAAAATGCTGCTGAGGAGCAAATCAAGGAACTTCAATTCGCATTCATGGCCTTCATTCCTCCCAGCTCATCTGAGGTAAGTTTTCAACCATGTTCTAAAGATTGTGTTGATAAAATTAATTTATATAAACTCCACAATGATAACTTGATTAGAGACATGGAAAGAGTGAAATCTGAAAATTTTAAACTTAAGAAAAATAAAAAAGCTTTCTTAGATAAAATAGAAGCAAATCAAAAGGATTTTTCTAAGCTTAAATCTGAATTCAGCATAAAGTGTTGTCACCACCTAGATGCCAAGCAGGAAATTGCTGAATTAACCGCTAAACTCGAAGCCTCCAAAATAGAGATTTTGAATTTAAATGCTAAATTTGATAGAGCTGAACTTGATTTCAAAAAATTTGAGGGTTCCAGTAAAGTAGTTAGTTCAATGATTGATAATCAGTTATGGTGGAAGGAAAACGAAGGTGAGGGCATAGGATATAGTCGGGTACCCTCACCTTACAATGACAACTATGTTCGACTTCCTAACACCAAAGAATAGGAAGAAAAGGTACATGGCATGAAGTACGGTAAACAAGATAAGAATGACAAGTCTGATCCTGTGAATATAATTGTATCCACTTCAGGAGTGAACGATTCTAACGTGTTTGCTTCATGTGCAGTGAAAGTAATTGTTGAGGAATGGACAGATGAGGATGATGACTCTTGTGTTTCATTTAATAAAGACATTAATTCTGATGTTTCTTTAAAACTGCCTGTTTTGAATTCTGTTAGTTCGACTGTTTGTGTGGGCTCTGGTTTTAAGAGCAAAGACAATTGTGTGGTTAATTCTGTTAAAATTGTGAAATCTGATGATGTGGTTTTTAATAAGAAAAATAAAAATAAAAAATTTGCTAAAAACTACCCACCACCCAAGTTCATTAAAGAGGGATGCTCAAATGAACAAAAGGGGGTCGAACTGAACAACATGTCTAATGGTAAAAATCAAGCTAAGCGACCTGACCCACACAATAGGTCAAGAGAAAAGGTTCACCACAATGATTTTTATATAAAACGTCAAACTTGTTATAATTGTGGGATTCCTGGTCATATTGCTAGAAACTGTCCACATCGTCCATATGTTCCTCACTATGGATTTTATCAGAGGAATATGCCTCGCGATACCTATCGACGAAATTTCGGGCATCATAAGGCAAATCCCTCTGACGGTGATTGGAACAAGAACAAATCTGGTAGGTTTAGTCCTCATCAGACCAAGCCTAACATGTTTAGTAGAAGTGATAGAAACCATGATTCGACTTCAAAAACTAACTCGATTACTAAATCACGGCCTGTAGGGAGAACAAATTCGTCTATTCCCTCTACACGCAAACCAGAGACTGAACCATCCATTCGTACAAACAACAGTAAATCTTACAATGGTAAACATAAATAGATGCCTAAGTCTCCGGTAAAGAAGGTTTCTTCTTCCATTTTAGATAATCGAGAAGATATGTCATGGTAGCCCATAACGAGTGTAGATGAGTCAGGTGTACCCAGTGTTACTATGGACTGGGTGCCAAAGTCTAATTAATCCCGCACTTCGTGTAGGAGTAGCTATGGAGGAATATCATCAGACCTTGGTATGTTGATAGTGGCTGTTCCAGGCACATGACAGGAGACATTTCCCAGCTACACGACATTCAAATTTTTAATGGTGGGTATGTTTCCTTTGAGGGTGGAGAAAAAGGGAAGATCACGCAGAATGGTACTCTAAGTAACGGTGTTCTAAAATTCGAAAATGTTAATTTTGTTCCAGAGCTGAAGCACAGTTTGTTGAGCGTGTCACAAATCTGTGATAAAGGGTTTTCAACTCATTTTACTAAGAAAAAGTGCTTGATTTTGAAACCTGGTATAATTATACCAGAAGACTGGATTCTTGTTCGATCACAAAGAAAAGATAATGCTTACGTGATCGACATGAACAAAAATGTTCCTGATGAAATAACCTGTTTGTTTTCAAAAGTGTTTGAACATAATGCCTGGCTTTGGCATCGTCGTCTTGGTCATGCTAATATGAAAAATCTGAATCGTCTTGCTAAAAATGATTTGGTATGTGGATTACCCGTTAAAGATTTTGTTACTATTGAAAAATGTGTGGCTTGTTCTTTGGGTAAACATCAAAATTAATTAATACCATTTCATTAGTTTTTCAACTATTGCATATGGACCTTTTTGGTCCGGTTCATGTTTTGAGTCTTTCTCGCAGCTATTACTGTCTCATTATTACTGATGACTACTCACGGTTTACTTGGGTGTTTTTCTTGTTAAATAAGAGTGAAACTGCAGAACTGATCAAGAGATTTGTGGTGCTTATGGAAAATCAGCTGAATCTGAAACTGAAAGGAATTCGTTGTGACAATGGTACGGAATTCAAGAATGCATCATTGAATTATTTTTGCTCAGAAAGGGGGGTGCTTCATCAATACAGTTCAGCTCGGACACCACAGCAGAATGGTGTGGCTGAAAGGAGAAACATGACTCTTATCGAGGCGGCAAGGACCATGTTGTGTGATTCTAAACTGCCATTATTCTTCTGGGTAGAAGCTATCAACACGGCCTGTTATGTTCAGAATCGGGTGATAATTAACAAATCACAAATGAAAACTCCATATGAGATCGTATATGGTCATAAGCCTACTATTGCACACTTCAGAGCTTTTGGTTGTCCGTGTACTCTACTGAATCTCGAGTCTACTCCGAAGTTTGGGGCCAAAGCTGATGATTGTTATTTTGTTGGGTATGCTGGTCACACCGCCTACAGAGTCTATAATAAGTCAACTAAACAGATTCTAGAATCCTATGATGTTCGTGGGTTGGAAGAAAACTAGACTGATGCTCGTGTTGGTCCGGACTGGTTATTCGATTACAATGAACTCTTCAAACCGTTCAATGTGTTTCCGGTCATCAACACAGAAACTTCAGGTGGTGCTACAGCAGATACTGAGAAAGAAGACCCACATGCAGTATATCGCATCTCTCCTCTTTTGGATGATGATGTCACAGAACCACTTGATGACAACCCACCCGCGTCCGTCAGTCAGCCGAAAGCAGTTACGAAAACTGTGTGTTCTCCAAACTCTTCAGAAAATGCTTCAACAGTTGAGGGGAAGAGTCCTATTCGTCAAATCTTGGGGAGCACCTTGTTTCCCGATGTCATTCCAAATGAATACGTTGCCAGCACTTCGTACTAACACAGTACGGCGGCTTCTGGATGGAAGAATCCCCTCACTGAAGTTGATGAAAATTTATCAAACTTATCTTCTACTGGAGATGTTCTTGAACAGTTGATTCTGACAAGAACTCAACGAAATCATCCCATTGAGAATGTTATCGGCCCTCTTGAAACAGGTGTGTCCACCAGAAGTCAGACATGACACATAAACAATTGTTTGTTTTCTTGTTTCATTTCTCAGATTGAGTCAAAGTCGGAGGAAATGGCTCTTCTAGAACCAAGTTGGGTGGATGCCATGCACGAAGAGTTGAATCAGTTCGATAAACTGAAATTGTGGAGGTTAGTTGAACTGCTAGAGGGAAAGAAAGCACTAGATACGAGATGAGTTTTCCGAAACAAGCAAGATGACACGGGAGTTATTGTTAGAAACAAGGCAATGTTAGTTGTTCGTGGTTTTCGTCAGGTTGAAGGTTTAGACTACACCGAAGAATATGCTCCTGTAGCTAGACTTGAGGCCATTCGGATTTTTCTGGCTTATGCGTCTTTCATGGGTTTCACGGAATATCAGATGGATGTTAAGACTGAGTTTCTGTATGGCGAAGTTAAGGAAGAGATTTACGTGGATCAGTCACCGGGGTTTGAAGACTCTAAGAATCCTAATCATGTCTACAAATTGGATAAAGCATTGTACGGTCTTCACCAAGCTCCTCGGGCGTGGTATGATATGTTGACGGCACATCTTCTGGGTCATGGCTATATAAGGGGGACCATTGATCAAACTCTGTTCCTTAAAACCGTCGGGAAAGATTTGATTTTGGTTTAGATTTATGTGGATGATATTATCTTCGGGTCTACTAGTGCTGAGCTATGTTCAGAATTTGAAGAGGTTATGAAGAAGAGATTTGAGATGAGCTCGTTGGGAGATATGACAACATTTCTAGGATTGCAGGTTTGTCAGAGCTCGACGGGAATTTTGCTCGACGGGATTGCAGTTATCATCATGTGTGTCTTCTGGGAAATGATATGATTATTCAGTTAATAGCTTAATGAAGCTTAAAATTATTTTTAAATGAAAATTGATCCAACATTTGGAAAATGATAGATAAATTGTTTTTGTATGGTAGAACAGTCACTGATTTGTATGGTAGTTTTCCATGATGCGTAAATGTTGAAGTGGTATAAACTAAAATTGCTAAACTTACTGTGGAGAGTCATTTTGAAGAAATGTGCATGCTTTCATATACATCTCTCCAAAGGATAGGCAGAAAAGCAATTACCCAGTCATACACGAGCTCGTTAATGTCTTGATCACCAAAAATATTGTATTGCTTTGCTTATTATCAAAAAAAAAAATTATTATTTTTTTAATGTGTTATTATCTGTATATATACTTCTTAAACAAATTAGTTTTTAAAAGGCTTAAAGGGTCACACTAGAACTACAAGTGTGGGGCACTCAAGTAAGTCCTAAACACTCTGAATGAAAGACCTTTAAGTCCGGACGGCTTGTAAGTCCAACGTTCAACCTTAAAGCCTAAAATTTTTTGTTATCCATAAACTTTTGATCAAGCACTAGGGGGTTGGAGTCAAATTGGGGTGATCTGGGGAAAGCCAAATACGCTTTGAGAAGAGATAGGTGGCATCACAGGTCCATAAGTGATGTCCATCTAAGCTTTATGCCGAACTGAACCTAATCCATATCACTGATGCAATGAAAATCGTGCTAAGTTCGGTATACCTGCAATCAGCCTGTCTCTTTGTGTCATAATAATGTTGAACATGAATCCTTGTGACAACACCTTAAACAATATGATTCCATGTTCGGATCTTTTCTCAAAAAGTGGCGTTTTTGCAAAATTGAAATTTGATCCCAAATTAGATAAATATCTAGAAGACTTGTGTTTCGTGTTTTTGTTGTTTTTTTTTTTGAGTTTATTATTTTTTTAAAATTTTTGTTTTTCATCTCGAAACTACCCTCCTCGAAACATGTGTTCAAATTGGGCTTACTTTAATATTGGAAACCTACTTTGGGCCTTGGGATTGCATCTGGTCATCTTATAATTTGGTTTTGGGTCAAAGTTTGTAATCTAGGCTCGTCTGGTTGGGTTTCTCTTGGTCCCTAGGGGTTCTCGGCCCATGAAGTTTGGAATATAAATGGATTTTCTAACTCAATTATTATTATTACTTTCAAAGACTGTTTCTCTCTGAAGAAAACCCATCTGGCCGAAAACCCTAATACTTTAGTATCCTAATCAAGACTGTTCGCACTTTAGTTTCTTTGTGTTCGAGTACAGGTATGAGATCTATCGAGGATGCAGCATGTTATCACTATGTTAATCTTAGTAGGATTGTTTGAGATGAGATGTCAATTGATTCAGATAATGAACTTGAATCGGTTTGGTCGCTAATTTTGATTGAGACCATTGTGGTGGTCTTAAGAGCTTATTGCAGGTTCCATGGTTGATTGGAGACTTCGATTATTTGGAAGGGATGACACGGAGTTCTAGGCTGAATTCAAAGAGTTTCCTTTTTTTGTCTCATTGGTGGTTTGACCGAAAACCCATGGTCAAACTAAGGGTTCTCGGTTGACTTTTGTTGACCGAGATCTCTTGTCCCTAACCGAGAACCCCTGTTCTCGGTGGGACTGGACAGAGACCATGCCTCCTTTGACCGAGAACTCCATACTTTGACCGAAATTTCTTTACATGGACAGAAAACAGCCACCTTGGACCGAAAACTATTAAAATACATTATTAAATCTCGTTTTGGTCCTTATAACTTGTTTTTTATCACAATTAGTCTCTAATGTTTGAGAAATTAAAATTGGTGTTCTTAAACTCATGATTGTCACTCAAGTTACGTAAACATTTACTAACTTGACTCGTTTGTTGTAGTAATGGTTGATCAAGCTCCTCTAAAGTTCGTTGATACTCACAATATAGCTGGATATTTGTTTGATCCTCCTCCAGTACACAAGGAGTTCAAGTCCATGATCGTTGGCCTCAATACTTGCAGGATTTCTCACGCCTTACGAGAAAATCCTGTCATTTACAAGAAAATGATCACGGACTTCTGGAACAATGCTTCGATCAACCAGCGAGGACCAGGTGGAGTTGTGTGTATTGACTCCATAGTGCAAAAGAAGCCGGTCGTCATCACAGAGGCCATTATACGTGAAGTGCTTTTATTTTGGGATCAACATGATTACCCAACAGAGTACTCGACTGTTGTTGTTTTTGAGGTCCTTACAAGAATGGGCTACGAGGGATCCTACCCTCCTGCAATCAAGAAGTTATTCCACCCGTACTGGAGATTTCTTATACACACATTCTTTACGTGTGTGTTGGGACGAAAAGGGGGTTCCGATGAGATTAGCCACACGCAGATGTTGGCCATTGTTGCTCTAATCATGGATTGGAATTACAACTATTCCAAGTTCGTTTTCGATGAGATGTTGAGCAACCTGAAGGGAAAGAAGAATGAGATGTTTCTTATGTATCCTCGGTTTCTATAGATGATCTTTGATTCACATTACACTGACCTTGATAGATCTGTTGAGACACTGGATATGAAGTCGATGGGACCCAATACCTTTGGGTTGATGAAGCAATCAAGAAAAGGGGCAAAGGTCGTCTATCAAGGCCTTCATGAGCTAGTTAAGTTCGGCCGCTTTGCTGAAACAGAGATTGTACCGGTGACAGCTCAGGTTGCTGAAGAGCATGTGGAGCCAGTTCAGAGGCGTACTGCTGCTTTTGAGATTATTTCTGATGATGAAGATGAGGAGACTCCTGTACAACAATTGGAGTCGGAACACCATGAAACGGAGACTGCTCCGTCTGCTGAACAGTTACTAGATTTTGAGAAGTTTAAAGATTTATTTCAGTCAACTGCTTTGAAGCCTCCTCAAACAGTTGCTGAAAATCAAGATGAAGATGTACCAGAAGAATCAGACACTGATCTAGTTCCATGAAAAAGAAGAAAGAAAGATCCAAGATCAGGCGTTCTGATTAGTGAACTTGCAACACCAACAACAAGCCAACAACAACAACAAGAGTCAGCAGTTCCTGAGACTCATGTAGATTCAAGTCCATCAACTGCTGAGCCTCAAACCCAGGAACAGATATTTGATGATATAGCTCAAGAGTTTGACTTTGAGGCCGATATTCCACATACTGATATTCCATCTGGATCATCTGACCCCACCAATCAGGGCCAGTCAAGCTCCAGTGCCTCCGAGAAGATTGCCCATATTCTTGTTATGCAGGAACAATTTTTTTCAGAATAAGGGAAAGGGGGTCGTACTAAAAGCTGAACCAGTAGATGTCCAAGCTTTGCAACGTCGAGTCTTTGAGCTCGAACAAGACTAAGTTGTCAAAGACGTACGTATTCAAGAACTTGACGCTAGTAACACTGATAAAGATTCCAAGATTAAAGAGCTTCAGTCTGGTATGGGAGAATTAACTGCTATATATCTAGACCTCCAATAAAAACTTGTTTAGAAATTTGGAGATGAATTCAAGAGCGATGCTGATGTAACTTCAAAGACTCCCAATGTAGATCAAGGTGGTAGTTCTGGTGGTCGTCCTGTTGAAAACATAGATGAATCCGAGACATTGAAACAATACATGTCTGCACCTCCAATGACAGATGAGAAGTCGGATCGACTCCAAAAGAAGATTGTGATTATGAAGAATTCAAATCAGAATGTTGAATCCTCCGATCATCCTGATAGATTTATTGTTACTTTTAAAAAGGGCTTTTCAGATAAGTATGATGATCGTTTTGGGGTTATGTCTTGGGGATTTGATGCTGAAAAGAATATGTGGTGGGTTAAACGAAGGTCTGGGAACACCGAGTGCTACAAGAAGATGAAAGATTTTGGATCTTGGACAAAGGTGGATCTCAGTGACCTCATCAATGCACCATTCCACAATCCAACTAATGATAAAAGAGGAATTGATTTCTGGAACTTCCTCAGGAGCCAAGTGGATAGAGGCTTTCCGAAGATGACAACTACCGAATCATTCTTGAAGAAAGCTAAAGGTGTAAAGAATCCAAAGATAGGAAAAACCATGGTAAACGTGATGTGGCCTGCAACAAAGAAGGCTACTCATATTCCTGTACCTGATGCAATAACTGATGGAACTTTAGAGAATATGAGATTCTGGATGTTCGATAGTATGACTGCTACTGTCGTCATACGTTTACAGAAGGGTTAGGGGCAATACAGATTTGTTGATCCAAAGGATTTGCTCAAGCTTGGAGAACGAGATATCAAGACCCTCAGCAGATTTCAAATCATTGCTGAACCAATCTTTGAAACTGCTACAAAGGAATACACCAGAATGGTGGCTTCTATTATCAGAACTGGTTATTAGGCAGGTGGTCTAAAGGATGCTGACGTTGATATTATGGAGTATGATTAAAGAACTAAGCTACAAACCAAGGGGGAGATTGTTGGGTCTATACTTGATGGTTTGCACTTAGTTAAGCTTGGTTTTGTGTTTTGTATGTAAACCTAGATCCTTATGGATCTCGGTGGGCTTTGGGCTTTTGTTGGGCTAGTATGTTGGCTACCTTATATATAGATCTCTTTGTATAGGGTTTAGTGGTTCGTTCAATTGGAGGTTTTGGCCGTCTATCATTGGTGTATTAGACGAGTATTGTAAGCATAGTGCTTAAGCACCCGACGTTAATAATAACGTGTGTTTTGAAGTAGTCCTTTGTGTTCTATGTCTTCTTGATATTTGTTCTTAAATCATCTTGTGTTGGATTTCCGCACCAACATCAAGATCAGTTGATATCATATTGAAAGATCCTCCATGGGACTTACACAATCTTTTGACTAATGAAATCATACTACCACTTCTTTATTTGTGTTTCGATTACATATATTTGTTCATCCAGTCTATTGTTCATTTTAATCGATTCAGGCTCTCTCCCAAACACCACTCATCCGTCCAAAACACCTTTCAAGAGTGAATACGATTCGATCCTAGCTTAGATCTGAGCTCCACCGTTAATAACGACCATTATTTACGCTTCCGCACCGGGGCTCGGGTCTTGTAATATAAGAAGGATGAAAGAACAAAAAAAAATTGAAAACCTTTTTTTTCTTAATTAAAAATATTTTTTTAGTTCTCTAATTCTCTCTCTAATAAGGAGTTCTCTTTATCATGTCACTATATGTGTGTGTGTGTGTGTGCGCGCGTGCTGTGTATGTTTGTGCGCGTGCATGTGTGTGTATAGAAGTACCGAAAGATATAATTTATAACTAGGGTATTTCACTGCGCTTCGTGGCGGTTTGTACTTTTACGCACCTAAGAACAAGCTCATGTCCTTTTACAGATATTAGCAAAGTGTTAGTACCTAATAACATCCAAAGTATACATTTCAAATTTCATGGGATCAGATGTGTACATACCCAAAGTCTACTAATGTGCATTTCAAATCTCAAGAGACTAAATTTCAAATTTCAAGGATTCAAATGTGTACAAACCTAAAGTCTACTAATGTACATTTCAAATCTTAAGGGACAAAGTTTGCACAAAACTAAATTCAACTGTTGCAATCCACTTTGCTTTATTATATAGTATAACTAGCTTTTGAACCCGTGTATTATACAGGATTTATCAAATGATAAAAATAAATACGGTCTGCTCTTTCAATTGTGATTCTCAAAATACTTATGAATTAATTTAACGTACAAAGTAAACTTATGAATTATATTGTTTTTCGGTTTACGACTTAATGTAATTAATGTAATTTCTCAGTAAACTTATGAATTAATGTAAACTTATGAAATGTATCTACACAAGATGGAAAAGATGAACTTAATGTAATTTCTCGTGTAACAATATTTAAAAGATGATTAATGTATATATCGACAATAATATAGAACATAATGTCATTAGTCAATATAAATGAAGACCTAAATATATATTTTCTACCGTGCTAAAAAACAACCTCCAACCTAATAATTGATTCTATGTAGCATCAACTTTTTTGAAAGGTGATTGATTATAAAGGTGACATTTACACACCTTTTCAAGACTAAAAAGTTAAAGTGTTATTTTCATACCCGAGGTTTGATTAACTACGCAACTTTAGAACCTTTTTTTAAATTTCTTGCAAATCAACACCTAACGTATTCAAGATATCACATTTTTAATCGTTCGGATTAAAAATTGCAACGTCCTCTTTTCAAAAAGCAATGGTGACGATATTTGAACCCATATTGAGCAATGCGCTGATATACATTGATGATATATTATTGTTCTCCAAAGATGAAGAGTCCCATATAGAGCTGCTCTAAAAATTCCACTCAATTGTTCAATAATATGGGATAATGCTGTCAGAAAAGAAGATGGAAATTGGTGTCACAGAAATCGATTTCCTTGGAATGAAAATTGCCAATGGAAAGTTCAAACACCAAACCCACGTGGCCCAAGAACTCAGACGTTTTCCTGACAAGATGATGTCACAAAAAGAAATTCAACAGTTTCTTGGCCTAGTTAATTATATGGCCGAATCTCTGCCAAGGCTGTCAAGTCAAACAGTATACCTGTTCCCCATGTTAAAAAAGAATCCCCCACTATGGAGTGAAAGACAAACACAGGCTGTAAAAGAAATAAAAAAGCTGGCAGATGTGATGCCACCTTTAAAGATTCCCACGCCAACGGACAAAAGAATCCTTCAGACAGACGCAAGTGATGAATACTGGGCGGCTGTCCTAATTGCAGAAGATGATAAAGGAGTCAGATCGATATGTGGATATAAAAGCGGCACGTTTAGTGTGTCAGAAAAACATTATCACTCCACTTACAAAGAAATCTTGGCGGTCAAAAGAGGAATCGAAAAATTCCAGTTCCATCTAATCGGCCACAGCTTTTTCGTTGAAATGGACATGTCATCATTTCCCAAAATACTACAGTTCAAGAAAAAAGCTCTCCCAGAGGCACAGTTACTGAGATGGGCAAATTGGTTTTCGCAGTATTCCTTCACTATTAAACATATCAAAGGAAAGAATAATATCCTTGCGGATTTTCTGTCAAGACCAAAAGCCTATAAATACCAAGGGTCCAACAAGGTTAGGCATCACCAAGTACTACCCACAATTCTCACAATGGCTCATATCAAAAATCACAAATCCCTCGGCAAACCCTCAATCCAAAGCCAATTCCAACTGAAATCATGGAAGTTGTTAACAATCACAACCTGGTGGAACCATCCAGTCTCAACTACAAAAACTTAATGTCAATCATCCTGAAAAAAGAAGGAAAGTTCTCAAAAGGGGAAAAATTTCACCCAGATTTCCCTTTTCTTCATGTCTTCCATTTAAGCGATTCATCTGCCTTAACAATAGAAATGCTATGCTTTTTCAGGTGCCTGTTTGAAACATTCACTATAGCAGTTTCTTTCAATACCTCGAAGCTGGCCACGTACTTCCTCGAATTAGGAGAGTTACCTGAAGATCAGAAGCATACCCAAAAGATGTTAGAATGGTTCCTCCCGACTGAGAAATGGATACAAATCATCAATTCCTCACCAAAAAAGTATCTAATTACCCGCTTCAAGAAACCTAATCCACATCCAGGCCAAGAAAGGGCCTACAGGTCCCAACCACATTCATACATGCTTGGAGGGACATGAATCCAACAAGTTGGTTTTTCAAAGCAAATTTTTATGAAGATTGGTTGCAGATTCGAAGAGAAATGGCCCTAATAAACAATGTTGATCCTAACAAACTACATCTGCCTGTCCTAACCGGTAAAATTCTATGGCCAAGAAGTCATCCATGGGTGCACGATTGGGAAAAGGCAATCGATGATCACTTTCAAGAACAAGTTTTTAAAGGGATTTCAAATAATAAAGATGTCGATTGTTGGATAATAGACCTAACTGAAATCCCAGAAAATCCAAATGAGGAATTACAAGAAGCAAAAATCCCTCAAGTAGCAGTCAGCTTTTGGACCCCGCCGAAAAGTATTATGGAAACGCTTCATGCTCAAAACCTCTTGCCAGGACAACAAAACCATGGCACCAGAGACGCAACACGAAAATGAAGTTTGAAGTAACCTTAATCCTCGGAATAAGTCAATAATAATGTCGTGTCTTGTATAATATTTTCTTAATTATGTATTAAGTGTGTTGTTTGAACCTAATCACTCTTAAAGTGGTTAGTTAGGATTAATCCATGTGATGTCATGGCTTATGTCATAAAGTATGACCCTTAATCAATAGGTATGGGCCTTGTGTCTTTATTGAGGATAGGTAGCATTTCCTTGCCTATAAAAGGAAGGCTTCTCCTCACTTGTAATCCATCACTTGAAAGAAATAAAAACATCTTTCTTATATCTTCTCTCTATTTCTCTCTTAAGTTCTTGAGTGTTCTTGAGTTCTCACACTTGAGTTCTTAAGTTCTTTCTTAAGTTCTTGGTATATCACCCTTGCCTCTCTGATATCTTGTAACGAAAATAAACCAACTGAACCACTTTTTTTTAACAAAGTAGTTCGGTTCACATATTTATTTGTTAAAAAAAACGATTCGGTTCGCTTATTTTTGCTAAAAAAGTGGTCCGGTTCATTTATTTGTGTTAAAAATGTGGTTCGGTTCATTAATTTTTTAAAAAGTAGTTTGGTTCATTTATTTTTGTTAAAAATGTGGTTCGATTAATTTATTTTTGTGAATAGCGTAGTTCGGTTTGTTTATTGTTGTTAGAAAATCGGTTCAGATCGTTTACTTTCGTTAAAAAAGTAGTTTGGATCGTTTATTTTTGTTAAAAAGGTGGTTCAGTTCGTTTAGTTATTAAAAAAGTAGTTCGGCTCATTTATTTTTTTTACCACAGGGTTAAGTTAATGAGAAATAAAAAAATTACTATTTTATCCTGACTTAATGGGAAAAACAAATCGTGCTAATGAAAAGTACTAAAATAGCATGATTTTGGAAACGTCGTGTGTCGATTTGCAGGAAATTTTAAAAATGTAATAAATTTGCGTAGTTGGTCAAACCTCATGTTTGAAAATGGTACTTAACTCAATTAATTATGAATAAAATCCACACTATATTATAACTCAATTGACAAAATTATTTTGACCTATGATCCATAGGTAGCTATAATGAATGAGATAAAAGATTAAAAATTAAAGAAATATAGATTTCACATATAAGCTTCAATATTTTCTTTTATTAATATAGTATGATAAGTTTATTATTGTCTATTTTTTTTTTATCAAGAAACCCACACACACTAAAATCTCGTTATTGAGATTTATAAAGTAACATGATTTTCTTATTGTTAGAACACTATGATTTCTTCAAACTCAAAAGTTAGGCTTAGTGTTTGTTAAATTGTTGCTTGTTTCATTGTAATTTTATGTATAGTTTTAGGTTTAGGATTTTAGGTGAAATTTGAGTTTTCGGATTAAAAACAGGAAATTTTAGATGAATTCTCCAACCTAATCCTAGCCGAATCGTCAGACCGACTCGGAAATCGGCTCGATTCCTTATAAACTTGTCACTGACGAAAAAATTGTTGGTGCAGGAGAGGGGGTGTTTTCGAATTAACTTGCTGCCATTGGAAAGAAAAAATCTGATGCTAGGCATACTTACATTTGAAGAAGAGAAGAGCCAAGGAAGAAACTAGGCTAGCATATCAAACAAAATCGGATACCGCATCGACATTTATCCCTTTCTCTCTATCGCAAACCCAAGACCACCCATCATGCCATGCCCCGGCTACCTGTCGCCTTTGTTTGCCACTGTCATCTGCTATCGTAGCTACCTCCATTCATCTTCATTGCCAAGTAAGCTCGCTTATTCTATGTTTGAGGCATTTTCCCAAATCAATTCAAATTGTTGATATTTAGTTCAAATTAATGATAATTAGCATTATAAATTAGTGATAATTAGGTTTTTTGAAGGTGATTTTTGAAAAAAAAAATTGAAAAAAACCAGTTTGTCCTCACAATATGTACTCCTCAAAACGGGTGATTGAATCAGACAGATTTATACTTGAGTGCATAGTTTTAGACAATCATTTAGATTATGTCAATCCAAAATTTATATAATTAAGAGAAATTTTCAGCGATCCCTTTATTAGGAATGTTTTTTTTTTCATTTTGGATATGCACATATTTTTAGGGGTTGACATTTAAGATAAAAATGATAGTTGTTTCTCTACTCTCACTACTTTGTGGTTTATGGCGTATACTTGGTGATTTAAGACGAAATGTTGTTGATTTATTCTTAAATAGTGAACTCGTTAAAATGTATGCGTGTTAGATTGAATATTCAAAAAGTGAATTAGGATCCACCACCTTCAGAATATTCATTAAAAAGATGATAAGTCCAAGATATGGATGAGTAGTTGGTTATAATTATTTAATGGTTTGTATTACAATTATTATTTAACTTTATATTTAATTTGATATTTATTAATACAATTAGTCCACGGTTTTTAAGACTTTATTTATCAAGCAACCGGAATGTTTACCATTTCACATTTAGGTTATTATGATAGAACTTCTTAAAAAGTTAAAAAAAAAACTAAAATAAAAATTAAAAATCTGAATCCCCATAACGACAACATGATGTTGCTAAATGTTGGAATTAGTTCTACTAAATAATTTTTGTTAGACACCTTGTATTGACGACATGTTGTTGCTAATTAATAGATGGAATTTCATTATCACCAGTTTGCAGTTTATAAAGCATGCTCGGGGAGTTAAGACGAAATGCTGCCAATTTTTTTCTTAACTAGTGTACTCGTTATAATGCATACATATTAGATAAAATATTTAAAAAATAGATTAGGATCCACCACCTATAGAATATTCTATCACAAGATGATAAAGTCCAGATGAAAATAGTGAGTAATTTGTCATAATAATTTGACCGTTTGTATTACAATTATTTAAACTACTTAGCTTCATATTTAATTTGTTATTTTGTAATACAATAGTCTACGGATTTTATGATTTCATTTGTTAAACAACCGAAATATTTACAATTTCACAGTTAGGTTTTTATTTGGTAAAACTACTGAAAGTTTAAAAATTAAAAAAATAAATAAATAAAAACTTAAAGCCCATAACGACAACATGTCATTGCTATAGAGTGCAATAAGTTCTATTAAATAAATTTTAATAGACACCCTGTATTAGCATCATATTGTCGCTAAATAGTAGAATTTCATGGTTACTAGTTTGCAGTTATAGCGGCAACTCGGGGAATTAAGTCGAAATGCTGCCGGTTTTTTTCTTGAACAGCGAACTCGTTAAAATATATAAATATTAGATAGAATATTCAAAAGGTGGATTATGATCCACCACCTTTGGAATATACATCACAAGTTGATGAAGTCAAGGATATGAATAAGATGGTGAGTAATTAGTTATAACAATTTAATGTTTTGCATAACAATTATTTAAACTATTTAACTTGATATTTAATTTGATATTTTGTAATATAATGAGTTTACGTTTTTTATGATTTTATTTGTTAAACAACCGGAATGTTTAAAATTTCACATTTAGGTTTATATTTGGTAAAATTATGAAAAACATATAAGAATTAAAAAAAACTTGAGAATTTAAAACCTCGTGACGAGAATGTGTCGTCGCTAAAGGGTGTAATCAGTTCTATTAAATACTTTTTAATAGACTCCTTATGTTGACGACATGTCGTCGTTAAAAGGTGGAATTTCATTTGGTAAACAGCTTGTTGCCGCTAATGGTTAATATTATATCTTAGTGTATTGGTTTTTTTATTAATCAAAACTATCATTTTTTGGTTGTTGTTGGTCATAACTAATAAATTGACTGCTGATGGTTCCAACTTTTAATGTATCTATTCCCAACGGTCAACGACTAATAGAATCCTAAGGTTGATACTTACAGGATGTCGGAAAAAAGTTTTTGGCCGAAAAACTCACATATTTTTCGGAAAACTCAACATTTTCGTCCCAAACATCTTTGTATCCTTACATCGGACCATTTGGAACCTTTTTTCTAGTAAAAGCCCCAGCTATTGAGGTTGTCGAAAAACACTATAACCATTGTCGGAATCGATTGGTGGTGCTCAAATAGTGATACTTGGGTGGTGGTTGTCATGAGGTGGTGGTGGTGGTAGTGTTCAAATTGAGTTTACAAGTAGGGGGAAATATCTGTCGTATCATAAATGTTGTCACTATAGGGGGAAAATCATGTTGTATAGGAGGAAACTTGTCATATCATATACGAATTCTTGTCGTGCGTGTTATCAAATTAGATAATGTGGATCAAGTTAAGTTAATAAAGTTATTGGGCTCACTATCATATTTTGTGAATCTATACCAATTAAGAAAAAGATAAGGTTAGCGTTAATTTATTATAGTTGAGTTGGTAAGCTATAAACATTTTAAAAGCAAGGTAGTGAATTTAATTCCTACCAATATATAATTCATGAAGTGGAAATTATAGAAAAGAAAACTTGTGTTTTAATCATAATTTTAGAAATTATTGAGGTGAAATCCTATACGTATAACTTAGTTAAAGGTCATATGGATATGTATTGCTTTAATATAGTAGTTAGATAGAGTAGGACTAATATTTCCTATTAAAAAAAATTATTAGGCTCAAGTTAGTTTTAGGGAAAAAAAAAAGAAGTTATTGGGAAAGTTAGTTTTAGGGTTAGAATTTTAGATGAGACTTGAATATAAAGGCATGAAATTTTTAAGCGAATTCTTCAATCTAACCCGAGCCAAACCGACCAACAACAAATTCAAACTATTGAAACAACCAGAAAATTTTTAGGTATGGATCTATGAAATTAAATTAACTAAAGACAAAATAGCAAAAGACGTCTTTTATGTTTGAACATCTTTTCGATAGACGTCCTTTAGCAAAACAAATGGCAGAACACATACTTCACGTTTTGAATCCCTTTCACGTTAAATCCTTTAACCCTAACCCAATTAAAATTTTTCGTTAAACCTGATCATGTGAGTAGTTTTGTAATTACATATATTTATTTAATAACTAAAAATAATATTATCTTTAAAAATAATCTCTCTCTCTCAACACCTAAAATCATTTGTAGAGTAAATTCCCCCTCTCTCTACACCATCACCATCGAACTACCATCGTCACACAACCGTACAACCACCTCCACACCACACCCCTAAACAACCATAATCACACCATCACACTTAAGATATGAAATTAGGGTTTCTGGATAGCCGGTTAGGGATGAAAGGGTTCTCGAGGTTTTGGTATACTTACCGTGTCGATCTCGAAGACAGAAAGAAACTCCGTGTGAATCATGCTTAAACAGTTCGAGATTTGCCGGATAAAGGTTCATTGAAAGAGCCATGGCGGCGCCTGAACCCTACCCTTTGCTGTCGCCAAACCATGGCGGCGGTTCCTTCATTCATTATACAATCACCACAAATCCATAATCGCCGGAAAAGGCAGCTTCTCCTGGTCGCCGGATAAAGATTTGTACCCTCTTCTGTTGTCTTGAACCAGCATCCTCTTGACCCACAAACCCCATTATTATATATAAGTTTCGTGATTGTCCTAATTTTGGTGGTGGTGGTGCGGTACAAAGTGGCGGTGGCAGGTAGATGTGATGGTGGGTGGGTGTTTCTGGTTGGGAGGTGAGGGAGAGAGAGTGTGTGATTGTTAATTTTGTAATTTATATATAATTTTTGTTAAGTTTATTTAAATAAATAGATAACATATATTATATCATCATGACTCAAACTTTAAGTAATCTACATAAATAGTCCTTTAAGTGGTAGAAAGACGAATTTACTCTCATGTGCTTTGCACATGATCAGGTTTAACGAAAAAATTTAACTGGGTTAGGGATAAAGGACTTAACGTGAAAATGATTCGAAACGTGAAGTATGTATTATGTCATTTGTTTCGCTAAAGGACGTCTATTGAAAAAACGTTTAAACATAAATGACGTCTTTTGCCGTTTTGTCTTAACTAAAAGTAGCGATTCCATAGAATAAGCTCATGAATCCGTCGGCGTACGTACTCACGTTCGAAGAAGACAAGATCTAGGAAAGCAAGCATCTAAGCTAGCATGTCAATAATGTAAAAAACAAGATCGAAATAGAGGAAGAAAGAAAAAACATTGTTCTTTGCTTCACTCAACGTAAGTACTATTAGGATTTAATTTAATGCTTTCGGTTTACTTTGACTTCGAGACAGTAACTTTTATTTGGAATTGATTTGACAATTAATTTGCTTCGTACTAGTTTTGATTTTCAATTTTTCATGAAGGCTGTGCTTTGCTTTAACGAATATTAAATTAGAAGAACTCGTTTCACATAAAATTTCCTTCTACACTACCGCTTCATTATTGTGCTTTTTATTTAAGAGTTTCAAAAAAAAAAGAAAATTTTTATTTATTATTTTTGAGTTTTTTCATTAAAATAAAAAAAAACAATGAAAAGAAAAGTTAAGTATTTTTTTCTTAAAAACTTTCCAGCTAAATATAGCCTAATTCGAAAAGAAATTTATAGTCATGTATAATATTACTAATTTACCCTATCTTTTCTTTTTTTCTAACTCAATAATGAGGACATGATTGTAAAGTTACAATTGTTTTTACTCTCTTTTACTTCCTTTATAACTTAAAAATGTAATTAACATTTTTTTTTATTATTTTATTTTAACTCGAGAATGTCTTTTAAATATATAATTTTTTTCCTTTCTTCTCTTATCCAATCTTATTATTTCTTTTCCTTATATTTTAAACCCGAGAATGCAGTGTACAAGTACTAAATGATTTTAAACTAGTTTGACTTCCATATGTTACGGGGTTTATTTAAGTTTTTTTGTTTTTAATCATTTTCCTATTTTATATCTCATATAACTTGTTTTATTTTTTTAATTTTGTTTTGTTTTCGTTTATTAAGTATTTATACAGTAGTTTATTATATTTATTATATTAATTTTTTTAAACAAACAAACATGAACACATATATTTATTTTATGTTATGTAGGTGACGATGGAGATTGATGCACGAGTGGGAAGGTTGACGATGGTCGGTG